>NC_060278.1:23311078-23611078 GCF_021613505.1 Equus quagga
CAAACCCTGGGCTGCTGAAGCAGAACACATGAACTTAATCACTACACCACCAGGCCAGCCCCCAGATACTGTGTTTTGTAAAAGACCCTCCAACAGCAAAAAGATTACAACTTGCTGAAGGCTCAGGTGATGGTTACCATTTCTTAGCAATAAAGTATTTTTTAATTAAGGTGTGTACTTTTTTAGGTATAATGCTATTGCACACTTAATAGATTACAATATAGTGTAAACATAACTTTATATGCAGTTGGAAACCAAAAAATTTGTGTAACTTACTTTGTTGCAATATTTGCTTTGTTGTGGTTGTCTGGAACCAAACCCATGGTATCTCCGAAGTATGCCTGTAAAATGTTCAACTAAAACCAGAGACTGCAGGAAAATACTGGAAGACAAAAAAGAAACAAAGAACAGAGTCCATGAGTAGAAAACATCAACATACATGATAGATATTAATCCAGCTGTGTCAATAATCACTGTAAAAGTGAATAGATTAAGTGTACCAATTAAAAGACAGAGATTGTTAGAGAGGATAAAGAACAAAACAAAACAAAAACTAGACTCAACTAAATGCTGCTACAAAAAACCCAATTCTAATATAAATATAAAGATAGATTAAATGTACAAGGATATATAAAGATATACCAGGCTAACACTAATAAAACAAAACTGGAGTGCCTATATTAATTTCCGACAAAGCAGACTTCAGAGCAAGAAAAATTATCAGGGATAAAGAGAGGCATTGCATAATGATAAAGGGGTCAATTCTCTAAGAATACATAATAATTGTTAATGTTTATGTGCCTAACAACAACATCAAAATATGTGAAGTAAAAACTGATAGAATGACAGGGAGAGACGGACAAATCTGAAATTACAGTTGGAGAACTCAACATCCCTCTCATAGTAAGTGACATATCCAGTAGGCAGAAAATCAGCAAGGACATGGTTGAACTAAACAGTACCATTAATCAGTTGGATCAAATTGACATTTATAGAACACTTCTTCCAACAACAGGAGAACACGCATTCTTTTCAATCTCACATGGAAAATTCACCAAGATCGACCACAGTCTGAGCCATAAAACAAACCTTAGCAAATTTGAAGGAATAGAAATCATACCAAGTATGTCCTCAGAGCACATTGAATTAAAGTAGTAGCCAATAACAGAGACACAACTGGTAAATCCCCAAATATTTGGAAAGTAAACAATATACTTCGAAAAAACACATAGATGAAAGAAGAAGCCTCAAAACAATAAAAATATTTTGACTAAATTAAAATGAAAATAGAAGTTATCAAAATTTGTGAGATGCTTCAAAAACAGCAATTACAGGGAAATTGATAGCATTGCACACGTATATTAGAAAAGAAGAAAGATCTAAAATCAATAATCTAAGCTTCACCCTTAGGAAACTAGAAAAAGAAGAGAAAATTAAAGTCAAAGGAAGCAGAAGAAAAGAAATAATAAAAATTAGATCAGAAATCAATGGCATTGAAAAGAAGAAACCAATAGAGAAATCAACAAAATCAAAGGTTGCTTGTATGTAATATTATATGCATTATATATAACATATTATTATTGTTATATACATATGTTTTACTTCTCCTAACAACTCTTATGATGAGGAAACGAAGCTCACAAAACGAAACCTGTCCAGGGTTAAACAGCTACTAAAAGACTAATCCCCTAAGCTTGTGCTCCTTCTATGCCACAGTTTGGATTTTGAATTAAACCATTTATGAGAGAATTCCTAGGCTTGCACTGGAGAGTTTTTCCCAAAGTGGCATGCAACTGTGTGGCTATTAATGCAGAAACAAAATACTTGAGAGGCAAATGAAAATGAAAAAGAGAAACATGGAGAGTGCATAGAGAGAAACTACATATATAGTAAAGGAAATAGTATGTATACAGTATATATATAATATATAATAGTACATATACAGTATATATATATAATATATGAAAGGAAATGGTAAGGCTTCACTTTGGCAAATTCACATATAAATTTTGGAGTAGTTGTAGGAAGAAAAAAGTAGTCTTTGAAAAAATTTCATGTGAAAACAACCCTTATGAAACCAGATATATTTGCACAGCTCTGCCATTTTTGTCATGTTAAGACTCCGTGAAGTCACATTTGAGACCTTAGGCTATTCCTCACCTTGCTATGAATCCCACTTTAAAAATTTACATGTGGCCCAGTGGTATAGTGTTTAAATTCACACGCTCCGAGTCATTGTCCCAGGGTTCACACGTTCAGATCCCAGGTGCAGACCTACACACTGCTCATCAAGCCATACTGTGGCTGCATCCCACATACAAAATAGAGGAAGACTGCCACAACTGTTAGCTCAGAGACAATCTTCCTCAAGCAAAAAGAGGAATATTGACAACAAATGTTAGCTCAGGGCCAATCTTCCTCACCCAAAAAGAGATTTACACAGAAAATAAGAAATGCTTGCTCATTGGACTCTGGGCATCATCTAGCTTTTATCTTTACCAGCTCTAACACAGTCTCTCCAAAGAACCTGCCACTCAAATCACTGCATGAACTCTGGACATGGGGCGTGACCTTAAATAGCAAGTGAAAGAAAGGAGAAAGTTTGGCTTCTGTACGTTTCTCTTTGCCCCAGAACTATTGAGTTGGTTGTACGATAATTGTTTAATTAGACTTAATACATCTTTATTGTTTAACTTCCCAAGAAGAGGTATAACTTATGTTCAAATTTTGTAATTCATACTACCAATGGTATAATACAGACCACAGTATTCACCAGCATCCCAGATGGGTACGCCAGAGGATATGGAGACCAATGCTCCTGCCTGCCATGTCTCAAGAATGGAAAAAAGAACTGAATTTGTTAAACTTCAAAATTGTCTCTAATAATTTAACATATATATGATCTTTTGGTCTAAACACATACTGAATACAAATCTATCTGAATATTTACTGTAAAGTAATAAAAGAAGACAGACAAATTCCTCTAGAATCAGAGCCAAGCATCAAACAAGGACAGCTGCATGCCATGCTAAGCACATTTCTGTTGGGGAAACTTTACGATACAGTTGCCAGAGATGAAGTATCAGCACTGAGTCCTCTCCTGTAACTTCCTTCCTGTCCTAGTGCAGGGGGATTATAAAAGGACAAGGAGACTGGTGGGATGCAAGGTCATCCTGGAATCCCTGCTAGCTCTGTTAAATCTTCCATGAGACAATCTCTATGAAAAGCCCATCAATGTTGTTCTTTTTCGTTATCTGCAGTCCCATCAAACTGCATCATTTTTTTTTTAAGATTTTATTTCTTTTTTTCCTTTTTCTCCCCAAAGCTCCCAGGTACATAGTTGTATATTCTTCGTTGTGGGTCCTTCTAGTTGTGGCATGTGGGATGCTGCCTCAGCATGGCTTGATGAGCAGTGCCATGTCCGCGCCCAGGATTCGAACCAACGAAACACTGGGCCGCCTGCAGCAGAGCGCATGAAATTAACCACTCGGCCACCGGGCCAGCCCCAAACTGCATCATTTTATTATTGAAAGTACTCTGTTACTCCCTGAGAACCTTCGTTTGGCTTAACTTTCCAATTCCTTCATTTTTGTGTCTTTAAAATGGCCTACTGACCTCAAGTCTGTTGTCAGTTGTAGAATATAAACTGATACTTATCCAGTGGTTTTGCGATTTGGGGTAACAGACAATTATAATAGGCTCTGGAAATGTTTAGCTGTAGTGAAAACCTGGTTAAAATTACATTTCCTGTGTGTATTACTTTTAATCTGATCATGGCAAATGATAAAATGTGTTTTTAAAAAATGCCACAGTGAGGGCCAGCCCGATGGCATAGTGGTTAAGTTCGCACACTCCTGCTTTGGTGACCCAGGGTTTGTGGGTTTGGATGCCGGGCACGGACCTACACACTGCTCATCAAGCCATGCTGTGGTAGCATCCCACATACAAAATTAAGGAAGATTTGCACAGATGTTAGCTCAGCAACAATCTTCCTCAAGAAAAAAGAGAAAGATTGGCAGCAGATGTTAGCTCGGGGCCAGTCTTCCCCACACACAAACATACAAAAATGCCACAGTGGTTGTTTGTGGTGGAGATAAATAATTTTAAAAAGGGAGTTAGCTTTCTAAAGCAGTACATTTTGTATAGTGCTTTTTTTAAACTTAATGTTATATTGTGAGCATTTTAATATCACTAGATGGTCTTCAGTATTCCATTTTTATTGAGTGCATTATTTCCTCTTGTGGATATGCTAAAGTTGTTTTAAACTCCTATTTTGAACATATGGAATATATTTGTATTTTTGAATTTATAAATAATCTTGGAATCTGGACTTTGGTACACACTATTCAAACTACAGTTTGAACAACCATTTTGCCTTATAAGTTTCTTGAAGAGTAACTTTCGATTTTCCTCAGGTGTAATGATTGTGAACGGTACTGGCCATCTGCTGATGTGAGCAGTGTGGCTGTCAATTGCACTTCTCACCTCTCTGAAAATTCTCAAAATCTAAAGAGATTGGATTGAGTGTTTCCTACAAACTGGGGCAACCTCACTCCATGCTTCTCCTAGATAAGCATGCCCACCTGGAATAAGGCGCCAGTGCTGCAAAGTGAAGGAACCTCAGTATGACCCCTGGGAAGCTATTGTAAAAAGAGTTAATTAGACTGTCCTGAGGATTCCCAAGGGAAAAGGCAACCAGAACCTGAACATAAGGATCAGTGTATTATTTTTACCATCACTCTTCTTGAACTTAATTTTTTTTTAAATCAGTCCATTAGATTTAGAAAAAAAATACTTGATGAGCTGCCAACCATTTAATGCACATGAATAAATGCATGTACATATGTTGAATCTATAATACTTTTTAAAAATGCTAGCTCTCTGATAGTGCAGGAGGAACAACCATGTTGTTACTTAGCTTTCATTTCCTTTTGTCATTGGGAAGAAGTGTTCATATGAGCATCTGTGCATGAATTGTAGGAGTTAATGAATATGTGACTGTATGTTTCTTTTATTGTTACAAGACTTCTGTTCATTGGTTGCCAAGCAGGCTGATCTGGTACTGGGAAGGAGAAAATCCTGCAAGTTCAGAATCACAGGCACTTCAGCAGGAACCCTCTCTGCTGTTCTCCCACAGCCTTACATGCTATATTTGCTTCTCTTTAAAAATGATTTATCAGAGATCTATAGAATGGTGGACCCATGAGGGGTAGTCCAGCTCTTTCACTTACTAATGAAGAATTCAGTCAAGAGAAGTCAAATGCATTGCAAAAGATCATGCATTAAGTGAGTGATGGAACCAAGAATGAAATGTGAACTCCCTCATTCCCAATACTCTAGTTTACTCAATAAACCTTCTTACAGTTTATTAAGGAATGCTTGTTTCCGTGAGTGAAAACATGCTCCAGACAAGGAAGCATGTTTTGGATCTAGAGGAGTGAATCAAATTTTAGTCCCATGTAAATCATCTGGTGGGGTTTGAGATCCTGCACTGCTAATGAACTCCCAGTTAGCCCAGTGTCGCTTGTTGTGGACCAAGTTTTGAGTAGCAAGAGTGAGACAAAATTGCCATTCCCTTTGTCCGTAACTGTTTGCTCTTAATAGAACCCTTTCTGTGTATATGGAGATGTGCATGTCAAAAAGGAAATAGAAATAATATCTCAAGATAAGTAAGCTTAAAGAAAATCCTTAACCTGCTACATTTTAAAGATCCTTGAATTTTTAAACTTTTCTGTCTCACAATGTGAAGTACTGTCTTGTTTAATAGTGGAGTAGGGAGAAACACCGTAAAATACATCATGGATGGCTTACAAAATATCGCATGAAGTTCCAAGATGTACTTGAAGAAACTCAGAAACTCTTTTGTTTCTTTTACTTTCCCAGCAAACATAAATATGCTAAATGGTGAAAAATACCAACAGAACAATAACTCTTGAGGACCGATCTGTTCCTTAGGCTTTGTCTACTAAAGTTTCTGTATACATGATCTTAGAAAGAACTCAAACCATAAAAGAGCAGGTGTGATGGCTAACCATGGTTTCTGTGTTATCTGACCCAGATCCAAAGGCAAGAGGCACAGCTTCCAAAGAAAATGGTTTGATTTTAAAATAAGAAAGCTGACTTCTCATGTTTTTTGTGATCTGGAGCAGCTCAAGACAGCAGGTCCTGAGCAACTCTGAATCAATACTGTCAAATTCGCAACATCCTCTTTTTCTACTCTGTGTCATTCTTTCAACCTTTCTTTACCTAAATTCTTCTCGTGAAACCTATAAAAATCTGATAAGCTCCTTCTCACAGTGTCCTCTTAGGGTCTGCGCATACACTCCCTCCCAGGGGTAGTTGCATCTGGCTGTAGGATAGGATTTTCTGGGGAGCTTTTAAAAACAGCTCACACCTAGACATCACCTCCCCACCCCTGATCGATTAAACCGTTTTCTAGGGTCAGTCTTGGGCTGGTATTTTCAAAAAAATCTCTAGGTTAAGGTTTATAATCACTTTCAAAAGAAGACAAATAGAAGAGATACCGGTTAGCACTTGAATGGAAATTATGTTTCAACAAAGTGTTCTGCAGAATAACCATTGCTCAGGGTGGCTTGCAAGCTGACTAAGAAACCCTCTCAGGATCATTGGTGTTGACTGTGTACAAATAGGTGGAGTGGTAGCACATACACTGTGTATTTATTATCCTTGGCTCATGATGGAACATTAAAATACAAGAGCTATTTGGGGAAAGGGAGCCTTTGAAATCCACTTCCAGTTATAGCATACAGGCCAACTACAAAGGGGAGGGAAAAAGGTAAGTCCTGAGATGCTCTAATTTATAACCTGCACCTGTGTCTCTGGCTAGCACTTCAGCTGCCACATCAACCAGCACAGAAAATTACTCAGCCTGGGTTGCCCATCTCTGTCCTTTCTCCTTCCTAGTATTTCTCAGGACCTCCTTCTCAGAACTAATTCTAACCAGAAAGGAAGAGATGGTTAACCAAATGGACGGTAGCATCGTCAGCGTCATCACCTTGGAACTTTTCCTGACCTAGAAGCAGTGTCCCAAATGGATATATTGGGCTTCCATTCGGTTACCAGATCTTCTACCTCTGATCCAATTCTTACAGCTTGAAGTCATCCTTGGTCCTTACACTCAAGATCGTATTCTTGAAACTGTGTAGTTTCTCAGCCACCTCAAAGCCTGAAGCCGTGTATTGCCCATCTCATCTATAATTACCATGGAAGCAGGCACCCGACCCCTGCCCGCTGGTAAGGAGTAAGGTTCATAGTTCAGGACCCAGACTCTTTTTGTCTGCCTGTTTTACTCAAAGCAACTGCTCTTTCTCCCCTGATAACCAAGATATAGTATTCTGAGTACAAATTTGTGCAATCTCATTCAAAAATTTTACACAGAACTCCCCCGAAATTTCTTATTCTCCTGCCATTAACTTTGAGTAACTGCCTTCGAACAATTCTATATTTGGTATTCTGCATTTGTGCACAATAGCTCCATTCTTCATGAAACTGCACAGAAAAGATGGGCCAACTGACCTCTAAGAAGCACATCCTAGCTCTTCAAGGTTGGCCAAAGAGCCACTTTGGTTATTAGTCACTTAACTCCCTGAAGCCCACATTATGAAAATGAAACATGAAAGTATGTATATGCATATGCAAATACTAAAACCACACATCATAAAGAATTCAGTTTCTACTTTTGCATACAGTTGGGTTAGATAATCCTTAAAAGCCCAGCACTTCTATTTGGTTCATTGATATTACTGCCTCTTTCAAAATCACAAACAAAAAAGGTTTTACTGACTTGTCAATCACTTGATATGATTGTCATTTTGTCTTTGGATCCTCATCTATCTAGAGTTACACTGGTGGCACTTCAGAAATTGTTACAGTCTGTACTTTTACTTCCCTTCCCCTGAGTAATTACTATTTTGTTTTGTTTTTTACATTGTCAAAATAAATCTGACTTCCGCAATCTTTAATTTTAAGGTAAAGTTAGCTTTTTGCTTTAAAAACATTAAATATTAGGGCCAATCTCTGATGTCTCTAATTTAAAAGCAAATCCATCTATTTTTGCTACATGAATGACTAATAACAAATTTTGCAATAATGACTTTTGAATTTGTTTCTTTAAAAGGATGTGTCTTTTTTACCATAGGGTTAAGAGAGCATGTTCGCAGCATACAAATATATAAACCATTTGCTGAAAAACAAACTAATTTTTCTGAATTTTCTGAATGTCCCTTGGTCACGTTGATTTTGTTTTTCTGCTAGAGATACTCATGAATGATTTCCTCTTCTTTGTGAGTGTCTCATATGCATGTTTAATTAAGAGGTGCTTTCCGTATAGAGTACCAAGCACCTGAAAATTAGGCATCTCTTCAAAAGCGCACACTTTACCAATAGCACAGATTATCTAAAGTTCAAACAGGCAATCAGAGAGTGTAATCAAACTTTCAAACAATAGCTCTTGGTGATGTAACTTAAATAGATTACTGCATACTCAGATGAGATGATAGTGAAATTCTAAATGGCCAAATCGTATTGCATTTCTTTTTTAGTATCAAGTATTCGTCAAAGATAAAAAAGTGATAAAATACATGCTCAACGGCTTAACAAAATAGCATGATTAGTTTCTTCTGGCTAGTAACCATTTAGTAATTATAAATAGAAAGTAGAGGATAACCATGTATATATTTTATGAAATATACCGTATAATTACAGTCTATGTTTCTTCCTAATTAGTCCTGATTTAGTTCAAAGAAAAAATAAACATAGTGAGAATATCTCCAGAGTAGAATATTCTTACCTAGAAAATCCAGGCAATTAGAGTGGTATGAGGCACTTAGGAGATTAGACAATATACTAAACATTACTCTCAGATTTTGAATGATGTATTATGATAACTATGTTCTCTAAAGCTGTACTCAGTGATTTGAAGGGCTCTGGGAGAAACATCTGCACCGTAGTGCATTAAGCATGAGAGAAAGCCGGAGAGCTCCTTGTGCAGAAAACTTTGAGAGACTCTTACAAAGAGACAACTTCACAAATATTGCTCATCTCTAAGATTCTGGCTTCAATAATTTCTAGATGTTTTGTCTCTGTCCTTTAATCACTGTAAAGTTGTTATGTATCTGTTTATGTATTTTTTTATTTAGGCTCAGCTGCAGCAAAATAATATATTTCCTCCTGTCATTGCATTTACTGAATCTATCCTGAATTGCTTTTATTATTTGTTCCTAGCTACAAAATTAACCTTCCATTAGTTTGTATTTGCTCTATGTTTTAAATATATTGGATTCTACCTTTTTTACTGTCCTCAGTTCCTTGAAAAGTCTCTATGCAATAATAATGGTACTTGTCAACTTGATTCTGTATATAGGTCTCTTCAAACAAGTATTATAAATGGTCTTAACTTTTCAATGCAGTACCAGAAAAGGGTAGTTTTAGAAATTAAAAGGTATAAATAATAAACGTAATTTATTAATTTGTAATAAATGTAATTTATTAATAAAATGTAATTTATTAATTTAATAATTTGTAATATGCATCATTAGTACTCTTATAGCTGGGTTACCAGACATTGCTTGAATTGCTTTGTATAAGTTATCCTAGTTTTCACTCTTATAATAATCATATGATCAAGTACTAATCGTTTATGCATTTATTGCTGAAGAAAATAATGTCTCTCTACCTTCACTGTAAATATAAACATTAACACTATATTAGAGTGTGTTATATATACAAACATATATATTCTCATGTTCCCTATTAATAGTATTTCAGCCTACATTAGGCTAATAGAGCTAAAGGAATAAACAAATCTTTATTTAAAATTGGAAAATTTAGTATTGTCTCAGTAAGAGATAAGTAAAGTAGATATAATCAGTAAAGATACAGCAGATTTGAAAACCAATATGAAACAAAACTACCTAATTGACATTTATAGAGGATTCCACCCAACCAAAACAGAATATAAATTCTTTATAAGGGCATATGAAACGTTTCGTGAAGCTTGACCATAAATTCAACCATAAAAGAAATCTCAATATTTTTGAAATTACTGAAATCATACACATTGTGTTCTATGATAACAATGGAAATAAATTACAAATCAATAAGAAAGAGATTGGGAAAATTTCTAACATACACTTCTAAATAACCCCTGGGTAAAAGAGGAGTTAGAAGGGAAGTTTGAAAATATTTTGAACTGGATGAAAATAAAGACAAAATATCAAATTTGTGAGATTCAGCTAAAACAGCGATTGGAGAGAAATATTTAACTTTAAAAGCTCATATTCGAAAAATCAGAAAGGTCTAAAATCAATGAACTCATCAATCTTTAGAAGGTAGAAAAAGAAGACCAATTAAACCAAGGTAAACAGAAAAAAGAGAGTAAGTAGAAATCAAAGAAATAGAAATGAATAAGCAGTGAAGAAAGGCAGTGAAATTAAAAGCTCATCTTTAAAATGTCAATAAAATTGAGAAATCTCTAGTTAGACTGATTAAGAGCAGAACAAGTTAAGGAATGAAAGTGGGAATGTTGTCACAGAACCTACAGGCATTTGTACAATATTAAGGAAATATTATGAACAACTTTATGCCAATTTGTTTTTTAAAAATGAAATGACCAAATTCTTTGCAAGACACAAACTCGTTCACGAACAAAAAGATAATCCGAATAGTCATATATGTATGACAGAAATTGTAACTGAAAATCTCCCCACAAAGAAAACTCCAGGACCAGATGACTTTACTGGCAAATTCTATCAAATATTTAAGAAAAACTATAATACTAATCCTATTTAAACTCCTTCAGAAAATAGAGGAAGAGGGGACACTTATTTCCTGAGAACAGCAATAGCCTCATCATACCAGATTATAAAAGATAAGAAAACTACAGACAGATATCCTTCATGAACAAAGGTGCACACTTCCTTGAATAAAAATGAGGAAATAAAATTCAGTCATTTACAAAAAAGAATGACACATCATGCCTAAGTGGAGATTATGTCAGAAATACAAAGTTAAGTTTAACCTTTAAAAATTAATGTAATACTTCGTATTAACCAAATAATGGATAAAAATCATATGATCATCTCATGCAGTGCAAAAAATCATTTGACAAAATTCAACATTCAGTTATGATAAAAACTAAAGAAAACTAAAATGGATAGGGATTTTTAAACCTGATAGAAGGCGTCTACAATAAAACAAGAAGAAACATCATATTTTGAGTCAGGCATAAGACTAGGATTTCCACTCTCATGCTTTTTATTCAATAAGTACTGAATGTCCCAGCCAGAATGATAAGGGGGGAAAAAAAGGAAATAAAAGGTATGCATATTGAAAAAGTAGAAGTAAAAGAAAGTCTTTATTCACAGACACAATAATTGAGTACAGAGGAAATTCTAAGTTTTCTATAAAAACAAGACACTAGAACTAATATTTAGCAAGTTTTCAAAATTAATATACAAAAATCAATTGTATTTCTGGACTTTAGCAACAAATACCTGGAAATAAATTTAAAAATGTAATATTTACAGTGGCATCAGATGTCATGAAATAATTAGGTGTACACAAAGAAAACTGCAAAGAATTGTTGTGAGAAACTATAAAGGATCTAAATACATAGGCAGCTTTATCATGATCACTGATTTTAAGATATTAATTTTTTCCAAATAAATCTATAGAGCCAGTGCATTTCCGATAAAAATCCCAGTAGCTTTTTTGGGGAAATTGTCATGCTGAATCTAAAATGTATATGGAAATTCAGAGGCCATAGAATAGCTGAAATAATTTTGCAAAGGAAGAAAAGAAATTGGAGTTCAAGGCTTGCTATAAAGCTACAGACAGCCTGTGATATGGGCATAGGAACAAGCATATAGATCAATGGAACAGAATACAACGTCAATTGACTTTGTACAATCATGCCAAATTTTTCAATGAGAATAGTGGAATCTTTTTCACAAATGGTACAGGAACCAATATCTATACCTATACCTATAGGTATATCTACCCTCATCATTTTGTCATACTGTACACACAAGTACAAAAAAATTCTATATGACACTCTTTCCTTATTCTGGCTCATTTCTGAGAGACCAAAGGTCTGTTAACTCGATTATAGTAAATTTAACACATCAAATATTTCTATAAAAATGTTTTCCTTCATCTTGCCTGTTTAATAGAGCTAATCATAAGATTATGTGGACAATTAAAATAATCAGATTTCTTCAAGTGTCTGTGGGAGTGGGTTATAAGGAAAATATCATGGAGTATTTATTTTGTGATAGTAGTTCTTGAAACTTTTGGATAATCTGTGGAAAAGTATATCACCCAATTTTAAACACAATTCCGGGGATTTATGGATTCTCTGAAACCCATCCATGGACCTAATTTCAGTTAAGTACATTTGTCATCGTCTGATTCTGTGCTCTACTTTATGTCACGCTATCCAATAGTGCCAATAATTATGCTTCACCCCTCTCGCTGGCATTAGAATTTTAATGTTCTTAAAATCCAGTTAAAATCCATGCTGAATTAATATTTACTCAAAAAGTCAATAAGCTAAAACTCGTTCAAATTAATAAACCACTCAATAAGCAGAGCATCATAAAATAGATCCAGGAATCATCAGGAAAATTGAGCAACCTGAATTGTGGGGTAGGGTCAGGGGAATACTTGATTTTAGTCTTCATCAGGTGTTATACATGGCAAGAACACTGGGATGATATAAGATCTTGTTTTATTAGGGTGTGTATTTGTTTCAATAATGTCTCATTGGAACCAAATTATTTGAATTCCCTGGGGATATGGATTTTACTATTGCTATCAAGATGGAGTTTAAATTCATTCATTTTATTGAGAACCTGCCATGCAGTAGATGCAGTGTTTAAGCTGTGAGTATGAAGATGAATGGAAGACAAAACTAGAGGTTCTGCTTTCAAAAAGCTTAAACTAACAGGATCAAAGTATACCCTGTGCAGACGAGGAATTGATTCAGTATTAGTGGAAGTTAATTGTGGGACTTTGGGGAAAGAGTTTCTTGAGAAAGTATTCACAAAAGTGGGTTTTGAGGAAAGATTAGGTTGTCTTCCTTGGAGAAAGTTAGGGCACGGACATCTGAGACTAACAGATTTGCTGAAAAGAGCTGGTAACTGAGTTCCCGCCCATCCTTTTAACCGGAAACTGTGACACATAGAAGTCACTGTAATGTCATTATAAAGCTTATTACCATGAATTAATTAACTAATTTGCATTATGGAGCCTCCTATGTATTGGAGAAAGCTTGTTGTTCTTAAAGTACTTGACAATTAAGCATGGAAGTTCTTCTCTGGAAGGAAAGTGTTACAAAAAGCCTTAAATGTGTAAATTGTTTTATTGTTCCAGTGGGAGTCATTATATAAAGAAAAGATTGAATCCTTAATGAAAGTCAGACAAGAGTTACAAACCTTTTCCTTTTTTTTTTTTTTTTTCCTTACCTATTCGCCTGTGCGGAGAAACCAAAATCAAATTGTGTATATGCAGATATTTTTAAAGCAATTAGGTAATTGACAGTAGATTCACGTGACATTCTTGCAGTAGGCTGGTCTATTGATAAGAACCATCATTCAAGATGCCAACCTCAATATAAAGGAAAGATACTGTATGAATAGTCTAAAGGCAGCACACAATAGATTGCAACAAATAAAACCTTTATTTTTCTAAGCCATGAATCAAGGGCTTTGTGTCCCGCAGAGACAACAATGACCTTCACCTAACGGCTTGGCACAATAAAATAAGTCTGAGTAGCATGAATGATGTGGATCACACAGGACGGTTATAAAATTAAACTATATTCTCTGCCAAACCACAAACAAAGAAGCCTTTTAGTAGATTATCGGATCTAAGAAAATCAATGCTTCTGCATCTGAGTTAAGCGTTTAAAATATTTGCAGACGCGCAGAGTTGTACTTCAGACAATCTCTTCCTTTTATTAAACGAGGAGGGGAAAATTAAATTGGGGTCAGCTAACCACTGGAAACCTTTATATTTTTATTCAGTGAAATATTTGAAGTTCTGTTTCAAGTGGTTGTTCTAAATAAAAACGAAGGCTGTGACAATGTGGAAATGTCTAAAATTAAAATGAGTAACTATCAAGCAGCCTTCTCTTTCTTAGTATTGCTTGTGTTTTGTTGTTTTAATGAGGAGTGATGAGACAAAATCGAGCAAAGGAAAATCTAGGCAGAAACTTAAGAACAATTATGTAATAGTGAGATCTGTTAAAAAGCGAGTGAGTCTCCATGGGGGACCTCTTCACCTGAGTTATTTAAACCCAAATTGGACAGAGTGTGCCAAAGTACCTGCCATAGGTACAATCTTGTACTACAAGTAGGCGTACTAGATAACCTAGTTGTTCTTGAGTTTTATTTGTCTGTTTTTAAAGAATATGAGTTTTTGATCACCAAAATCTCTTCAGGTGGGATATCTGTAATTCACAGTATTAATTATATGAAGATGATAAGAACCTTCTGCTTAGGGTATGAAAGAGCTTGAGTTAACTTATTGGCCTGTTATAGGCCATTTATTATGCTAGGTGTTTTTCTAATAAATAGATAAATAAATGTATTGTAGCAATAGAAGTTTTATCTCAATATTTCAGATGAGGACACTTATTGTCGGAGTTAAATGTAATAGGATAGCCTCATAACCAGTGAAGAAACAAAATGATGAAGAAATGCATGAATGAGTGCAAGCTGGTATTAGACCAAAGTCTTGACACCAATAATATGCTCTTCCCACTGCAGGATTTTAGACCTCAGAAATCAATCTAACTGCATTGTTAGTATCTTCAAATATTGTAGAACCGAGGTTGATAAGAACCCATCCTGTGGTTGACTATCAAGTATACCAGGCTGGCCAGTGTACAGTGTTCCATAAATTCCCAAATCACGTTTAACTGTCATCAGTTTGTCTATGATGACAACTATGATGATGAGTGACTGAGGCCAGTGTCTTCCTCATGGGATAAGGTGATGAGGATAGGAAAGCAAGAAAAGTTTAAAGCATTCACAGATCAAAGAAAAGTCAATGATGCTGTCATAGTCTCTCTCTTTCGCATGCTTTAGACTAATAAACCACCATTCCTTGCCTATGTGGAGAAGCCATAGTTGTCTAACTGTGAGAGGAGAAAAGTGAAATTGTGATCTAAGAGTTCCTTTTACATATTTGCAACCAAACCTCATGTTTTCAATCCTACTACTCACACATATTAAGAACAAAAAGAGATATAAGTAGAAAACAATGGTGATTTTTAAAAATTTTAAATTGAATTGAAATTTATGACAATCTTGATAGTGTAGTTAAAATGGAAAAAGAGCAGAGAACAGCTCCTTCTGCCGTGAATTAATAAATCATGAAGGAATTACACACTAGAACCATATACGAAAAAAAGTACCTTCCTGCTATAAATAAGTAGAAGCCTAGAAAGAAAAATAGAAAACAACTATTTTCTGGCATTGAATAGCAGACTGCACAGGATTGTGTTCCTTTAGAAAAGGAAAATAAATGGAGTGAGCCCTGGTTTCATAAGCCTTTCGCCTAGGGGCAATTTTGGAACTGCAGTGCAAGGAGAACCCAAATAGTGCCTAACAATCTTGCTGAGTTGAAGAGAGCTGTCAGATGTCAGGGATAATAAAGGGGCTAGAATAAACTGGGAAGAATATTGGAAAGAAGCAAGTTGTGCAATGTTTGTGTTCCAAAAATCTTTATGGGCTTTTCCTGATTCTTTTGTTGAATATCCATCTGCACATATAGATTTATTGATTTTTTTCCTTTCAGTGCTTTAAAAATGTTACTCCATTATCTTCTGACTTGCATAGTTTCTGATGATAAGTCTGCTGTATTCTTCTCCTTGTTCCTCTGTATGTAATGTGTTCTTTCTTGTCTGGTTACCTTCAAGGCTTATTTTTTATCTTTAATAGTCAGCAGTTTAAATATGATGTGTTCACATGTTTTTGTGTTTTTTTTTTTTATCCTGCCTAATGCTTTCTGAGTTGTGGATATGTGGTTTACTGCATTTCATTAATTTGGGGAAATTGTTGGACATCTCTTCAAATATTTCTTGTGCCCCATTCTCTTCCTTTTCTACTCCTGGGGTTTCAAATACACATGTTAGACAATTTGATATTGTTCACATCTCTTGTTTATATTCTTCTCTTAAAAAAAATCCCCTCTTTTATTATCTTTGTTTTTTAACTTGAACAGTTTCTATTGACTTAACTTTAACTTACTAATTCTTCTCAGTTGTGCTAATTCTACTAATGAGCCTATCAATCACATATTTTGCCTTGCTTATCAGGGTTTTCTTTTAGCATTTCCATTTGATTTTTTCATATGTTTCTGTCTGTCCGCTGAAATTCCTCAGCTCTGCATCTGTATATCCTCTTAAACAAAAATCTCTCTCATTTCAATCATAGCTATTTTTAAAATCCCTGTCTGATAGTTTCAACATCCAAGTCACCTCTGGCCCAGGTTCCACTGATGGCTTTGTCTCTTGAGCACATTTTTGTCCTTGCTTTATTGTGGTTCTCATAACTTTTTATTGAAGGTGGACATATTGTATATGACATTAGACACTGAGTTAAACAGTATTTTTCTAGGATTGAGCATGCCTTGATTTTTGACAAGACTTTAGTTGGGCTGTTGGATCAATCTGGTCAAGTGTTGAGCTGGGTTTGGGTTTTGTTGTTACTATAGTATACCACAGGCTTCCAATTCCTCTAGCACTATCTTGTGATTGGATGGGGTTCCTCTGCCAAAAGATTTTTCTTCATATCTGTTCCACTCTCACGTTAGGTCTTCTCCTTGTGCCTGTACCTCAGAGAAGGTCTCTCTCCATCTTCTTGCCCATCTCTCTCCAGTAGACTGGTGGTGTTACTCAATGCTTGATAATCTGAAGGTAGAGGTAAGGGTAGTCTTCTCTTTTTTTGCTGGTTCTCCCTCAGTCTTTTGTTAGTGATGTGTCCCTGGATCTTGGGAGAAGCATCTTCTCACTGATCCTGTCCCTTCCTCAGTAGTAGGAAATCTTTAAATGGTCTGGGTTCATGATTTCAGTGTTAGGGTTTTATCGTTGTTGTTATTTGTTTGTGTTTAATTTGTTTTCCCTAGCTGTAAAAGATTGCTTTGCTACTCTCTTGCCTAAAGCTTAAGTCTTTTGTTCTGTAAGAGAGATAGAGGATATAGATATAAGTAAGTCTTTGTACTTTTCCTGCCGTTGCTGCTATCTACATACTGTAGGCTTGCTAGCACTGCCCTGGTCTTGAATACCTAGTGAGGTCTGTGGAGAAGAATCTGTGAGTTCAGATTCCCCAATGTCTGTGACTTCAGTGCGTTCCATACTCTCAAGCTGACCTACTCTCCACTGTTAGCGATTCATTACGAAATTTTAAATTTTAGCTGATGTCTTCTTATGAGCCTGTGTCAGGTCCACTATCTGCCACAGTAAGCAAGTGCTTGCATTCAGTATCTCCTTGAAGGTGCTCTCTTTCCTTATATTTGAAATTATTTTGTTGTCTTGGGACCTCAGCTTTGTGATGAAAAGCATTGATTCAGGAGGAACATTGATTTGGTAAAAGCATTGGTTATGCAAGTTACCTGCTATTTTGTGTTGAAGGGTTAGGAGCAGTGTTCTCTCCAGCTAACCTAAGAAGTTGGAACACTTCTAGGACACTGGATTTTAGGTAATTTGTATCTTAGTAATTGATAAACGAAACAGATAAGTGAAATAACACATTTTTATTTTAAGAAAAAATGCATGTAAAGCTACACATTATCCTTTACCTAAACTTTATTTGTATCATGTGACTTTAACACTTGATGTTGTTATTATTCTTAAGTTATAAATAATTCATAACTTATTTGCTATTTAGTTTTAATTTGTGGTACTTAGGAGCATATAGTTTTGTGAATGCCTTTTTTTTTCACAAAATTTGGATCATACTATTTGAACTTCAAATTCAAATTTGTCATTCTTTCACTTATCAATATACCTTGATTATTTTTCTATACCATTAAATGTTTCTTAAAGTCATTTTAATCTTATAATATTTTATTCCAAATGCTATTTTCAATAAAAATGACAGGGAAAGTGTAATTTTTAAAAATCTAAAAATATTTAACTTTTCGCACAAATGATTTCATTAACTTCAGTTTTCTTTGAAATGATGTCATTTCACTGCCTATTAAAAATATTTTTCTTTGGTTCTGAATCAAAGATTGTAAGCATGTTTCATTTAAGAATGCCACTTCAGACTTGAATAGACATTTCTCCAAAGTAGATATACAAATGGCCAGTAAGCACATGAAAAAATGCTCAACATCACTAGTCATTATGGAAGTATTGGGGAAATGCAAATCAAAATTAAAATGAGATATCACTTCACACTCATTAGGATGAGTATTATAAAATAATAACAAAAAAACATAGAAAACAACAAGCATTGGTGATGGTGTAGAGAAATTGGAACTTTTGTGCATTGCTGGTGGGAATGTAAAGTGGTGCAGCTTCTGTGGAAAACAGTATGACAATTTCTCAAAAACTGAAATTTAGAATCACCATATGATCCAGCTGTTTATTTCTAGATATATACCCAAAAGAAATGAAAGCAGGGACTCAGATATTTGCCCATCCATCTTTGTAGCAGGATTATTCACAGTAGCCAAAAGGTAGATACAGCCCAAAAGTCCATCAATAGACAAATGGATAACCAAAATGTGGTATATAAATACAATGGAATATTATTCAGCATTAAAAAGGAATGAAATTCTAGTACATGCTACAACATGAATACATCTTGATGACATTATGCTAAGTGGAATAAGCCAGACACAGAAGGATAAATATTGTATGAATCCACTAATGTGAGATGCCTAGAGCAGTCAATTCTGTAGTGAAGAAAGTAGATTAGTGATTGCCAGGGACTAGGAAAAGGACGGAATGGCTCCTTATTGTTTAATGAGTATAGGCGTTCAGTTTGGGAAGAGGAATAAGTTCTGGAGCTGGATGGTAGTGATGATTGCACAATAATGTGAATATACTTGATGCTAGTGAACTGTAATACTTAAAAATGATTAAAATGGTAAATTTATGTTACATGTATTTACTACAATGAAAAATGTACTTCACTTAGGTATAATTATGAATAAAATTTTATTTACTGTTAATATTAAATTATCACTGGAATGTCAAACAAAAACTATTAGACATTAACTAAGAAACCTAACCTACACTACCCAATACAGTTAGTATTAATACTAACTGTAGTTTTCTTCTGGGTAAGTGCCAATAGTTGTCCTCTACCACCACAGAGAGAAATAGTGACATTTTATTTTATTTATACTTGCCTTAAAAAGAGATTTTGATTAGATATGTAAAAATAATGGCCTTCTAGCATAAAAGCAAATAGTTCTTCCTTGAATTGACATTTAAAATCACAAAGAGGAGAGAAAATGCATTGAGTGGGCAGTTAGGAAGGATTTACAATTCTGAGAACCTAAGAAAATTCTTAGATATAATTTGAACATAGCTCTGCAATTATGTAAATCAACATATATCTTAAATGACTGGGTTGTGTATTAAATCTAATGTAAATATTGTGGAAGTAAATTATTGTCTAAAGGCTGCTAAAGACTTTAAACTGTAAACAATATTACCTTAATTAATTGTATATTATACTCTGGTGGATTTTTTTTCCTTCTTGTTAAAACCTCTGTTTCTTTAAAGAACTCAGTTTAAGAAGACAGGCGTTTTGTTTCCTTTTCAGAGTATATTCTAGGTCTGATACTCACATTCCCCACTTCCATCACTGTTTTTCCAATAAAGATGTTATCCTGGAAGAACTAGTTAATTTTGTAATTATGTAGTATAAAGTTTATAATTATATTATTATAATTTATAATTATAAGATTTTATAATAATCACTGAGATTTGAAGAGTAGAGAGCCTAGGAAAATGAGCATAAAATTAATAATGATGGCTCAGCAGTAACATAAATGTCACAGAGGTCCTGTAAATATTAAATATTTTCATTCTTTCTCTAAAGCCCTGCTCACCCTTTCTAGATTCATCAGCGTCTGGGTCCGTTTAGCAATACCATTCATTTCCTAAGCATATTCAAAGTACACAGATAATAGTACCCACCAAGCAAATTTTATACTTGGAATGGCCCCAGAATTCACGTTGGCTAACCTTGTTGGGGAGGGGAGTGGTAGTGATTATGGAGAGACTGGCAGAAGAAGGAGATGAAAGAGATATATTTACATCTATATCTGCTCTCTCTCTTGCTACGTTATTCCATTGTACCTCAATAATGTGGTGTTTTTCTTTTTAAATATCATTACGTATCTTTATGTGCTTAGGAACAGAGAAACATTGACTTGATCATAAATAATTGGGGATTCCTATACAGATAATAGGAAGGCAAGCCAAATTTGGAAATTATCTCATCAATCACACAGCCAGAACTTACTGATAATTGGAGTCATTATCATTCAACAATCAGTGGCAAGATTAGTGATGGAAGAGAAGCTCTGAAATCCTGTTCATCTTGCCACTTTTCCCACCGTGAATAGTGAATGCCTTCCCTCCAGCAACTCAGTCATTCATCTCTTTGTCTCCATTACCCTTTCTCTCTACTCTTGTTACTTCTGCTGAACCATCTGCTTCCAAATCTTTCCCTTTGCTTTACATTCAGGATCTTTGGACAAAACTAAAGACTGTTAACATCATCCAAAACATATCATCCCAACTGAATGTAATTCTTTCCTGGCATAGTCTATGTATCCTGTGGCAAGAGTGCTCATTTCTATAACACTCAGTTCATACTGAAAATTAGTAATAATTATGATAATGAAAGCATTTTAGTGAATTTTATGTTCCAGAGTCTCTTTTGAGAATTTTAAATATATAACTTAATTTAATTAATACCATAATGTCATAAGGTGGTTGCCTATTAATATTTCCAGGTAGTAGAGGCAGAAGTCGTCTAAATAAATTACCCATGGTTACATGCCTACTAAGTGTCAAACCTGGGATTTTAACTCCCAGTATTTTGGCTCCAGAGTTGTAACTTTGAATGGTGATGGTGCACTGCTTCTCTGGGCCTCTTTTTGTTCTTCTTTCAAATAAGAATTTCTTCTAAGACTCAGATCTGTATATACATGTTACCCTTTGTATTACACAAAATATGATAACTTAGGCACGATGGACCACCTGCGCTGGCTTTGCTCAGAAGCGTGCTGGGCATGTAACAGGCACAATTCCTTTAGATAAAAATATCTTTCTGCTTTGTAAATTCCTTGATGGGAATAGCTATATTTTACATAGTTTTCATACCCAACATGCCCAGCACATTGCTTGTGCATGTAGATAATCAAAGAAAATAGTTAGTGGAGGAATGAACGGAGGACAGCTAGCATGTTAAGTGCCACTATACCCAGGCACAGTCCTATGTACCAACTAAAACTAAACAAGATGGGCGTGCCATAAGCTCCTTGCAAAGAGATGACAATTTCTCATTATCTGTGTTGAGAGATTGAAAGAGAGAGAGGAAAAACCATGCAAAGTTGTAAAATAACTTAACTGGATCACATTGTTTGTAAAATAATGGTTATATGTATTGAATGTATTCTACAAGCCAGTCATTATTTTGAGTACTTCATGTACAATATTTTATCTAATGTTTTCAACTTTATGAGGCAGGTATTATAAACCATGATTGTTACTTACCAACATTGCCTTCTACACATAAAGTACCATTAGCATCATCAAAGAGAGGCCAAGAATTATGTATGTTTTATAATCCTTTTTTCTGGCAGATTCTGCCTTAGAGTTTTCCAATGTGAAAAAAGCGAGAGACTTGGAAAGCGGAGAGAAGAGTCCACTATTCTTAGGAAGTAGTGATGGGCAAATGCCTCTTTTCAGACATCTCTGTAAGCTCTGGCTTATCAACTCTCTTCATGAACTCCTATTTTTCACTAGTAGCAACCAAGTATTGCATTTTCTCAGATGTCTGTGAGCTCCCTCTTCACACTTGTGGGGGCCAGATGCCGTGGGATCTCAGACTTGTTTGTGAGTTTTGACTGTTCCATCTGGTCAGTACATGAGACTGAAGTCCTTCGGGGCTATTTCTCTGGTTCTGTAGCTGCAGCCACCTTATCTAGATCTTCAGTCCTCCACCATCTCCCATTTTTATGTTCCCTAATCTCTCTATTATACTGTTTTATTCCCATAAACAGTGTAGTGGCTTTGTTTTATCCTTACCAAGCTCAATTTTTAATCTCCATTTTACAGATAAGGCAACTGTGTCAATAGCAGTTAAGAAGCTTGCTAATGGACACCAGTTAGGAAATGGTGAAAATGAGATTTAAACTCAACAGTTGTCTCCCTGGAGCTCATGCCACTACACAATAAGATTTACTGCCACTCTAGTCATATAAGAAAATAGGATTCTAAACCAGCTTCAGCTGACTCAAAAATGTGGTTCTTTTCATCATACTACTTTTTCTCTAGGCAAGTAACTATTTCATGGAGTTAAACATGAGCTTAATTTTAGGAAAGGAAGTGAGAAGTATTTGTTTAATCAGAATTTTTGTGGAATTTGATTGCCCACAATGGTAGTAATCTCAATATTTGAATCATGATGTTCTTTGGTCCATTTATAGCTTTCTTTTTTTTTTTAATTGAGCGTTCATATACTTTATGACCCATTAATTTTACCCCCTCTTTATACTCAAAAAAAAAAAAAATACTGGCACATATTTACCATGGGACATCTACAAGAAAAAAAGTAAAAAACTCAAGATCTGTAAAATAGGTATCATATTTATTAACTGTAGTATATTCACGTATACTATAATTAAAACAAAAATGGATAGATCTTAGCAATATAATATTAAAAGAAAAATATGAGATCTCAAAGACTATACACACAAATGCAACTTATATAACTTTAGAAATAGTTCATTAAGAAAAAATCTTTAAGAATGTTTATAGATATATGAAACTACATTAAAAAGGAAGCAAGGAGGGAGGGAGGAAGAGAATCTTGTTTCTCCAAAATAGTTGTCACCTCTCTTGAAATGTACATAAGTAATTTCTTTTAAGTTTTTGTTCAAAGGGACAGTTGTTTGTTATCCTTGGCTACCTAAGCAGATTAAGTATATGTGTTAGTTTTGAAATTTTCTGGAAATTTCATTGGGGATCATTCAGTTACTATCGTAGTAACGGTAAAGGGGGCTGAACCAGATGACCTATTAGTTATTAAGATGTCCTAGTATGTAAATACAGCTCTTACAAGGAAAGTAAGTTGTTTCCTTTGCTGTTTGCAAAGAACAGAAAAAATGAGTAGGGGAAATATGGAGATTTTCAGTCACAAAGGCAAGCCTGAGATTAGTTGATTTTTTGTTTTTTTTAGTTTTACTTTAATAGCTAATACATGTGGTTTTAACCAGTCTGTAACTGTTAGTGTAGTGATGGCACAGTGATGATTTGCCTGTAGGTAACTCTTATTAATAAAAGTTAATAAATTTGCAGTATCTCTCCTGTGTAGCATGTATTCTCAATTATATTTCTTACTCATATCATTCATTTCCTATTATACTATGTGATATATTTATGTTCATTTATTTTTTTTAATATTTATTTACTTTTTGGTTTCCCCCAGTGGTTTATAAGCTCCATGAGCCATAGAGTTTTTTTATTTTTGTATGTTTTGCTATTTTATGTAATCAAATGCCTGTAACGCTGCCTGCCTGCACATAACAGGGCCTCAAAATGTATTGATTGGATGAATGGATAAAATTTATTGAGCCCAGACCTTTCCCTATGTACATATAATATCCCAATTTAACGTTTCATTTAAATGTGTATTAGGACCCTTAAAGTAATATGGAGAAAACAGAAATATTGGTTTATTCTGCTTGACTTTCTTACTTTTAAAATAAGTAGTTGATATCACCATTTGCCTAGTTGTTTAGGTTAAAAAACCCCAAAACCCTTGTTTCGTGTTTGATGCCACTGTGACCCACTTACCACACTCACCACATCCAATTCAGTAGTGAAGCCTTTGGCTCCACCTTCCACCACGTTTTACCTCCTTTTCTGCAACCTTGGTCTCCATTCCCATCATCTCTCATCTGAAGTTCAGCAATAGCTTCCCATCTGGTCTCCCTGTCTCTTCCCTTGCCTTCCACAGGTAAGCCAGTAATCTTTCTAAAGCTTAAACTGCATCATGTTACTACCCTGCTTTAAAAACTTGCAATGGCTTCTCAGTCTAGTAAGAAAAAAGCTTTTTTTACCACGACCATCCAGGCCCTATGTCGTCCAGCCATGGTGAGTTGTCCCTCAAGTCTCCCTTCTTTCTAAAAGCTATAGGAACACCTGCCTTCTTTTTGTCCCTGAACACATCATGTCTTCCTCCTGGACTTGCTGTTGCTTTTGCCTGTGATGCTTGTCTCCCAGATCCGTGTCTACGTTGCTCCTTCTCATCATTCATGTCCTGATTCAATATAACCTCCTCAGTCCGGGTTTCCTGAACTAAAGTAGTATATCTCCCCTTCCAGGTCACCCCTTCCCATGTAATTCCATTTTAACTTCTTTGCAGGAATAGTCAGTCCAAGATATTATTTACTATTTATTTGTTTACATTGTATTCTTTCTTCTCCACTAGACTATTAGCTTTTGGGGGACAGCAATTATGATTATCTTCTTTCCTGTTTTATCTTCAGCATGTATGGTGGGGTCAGTCAAAACGTAGGTGCTCAATTAATATTGACTAACTTACTGACTAGTCCTATGAGATTAGCACATAGTGTGTGTAAAAGAGATTGGCAGAGATAATATTGGAAAATTCAGCATGGCCAGGTTATAAAGACTAAATATCATGATAAGGAATTTGAGTATTATCTTGCATACAGTTGTGATTTATTACTATGCTTTATGTAAAGGGATTGTATAAAGAATAGAGGACATGTAAGGTGTTTGTCTCCCTGGAAATCCTAACCCATTCTTTGGATGACAACTCACTCTTCCACTGGCTACTGTGAATTTCCCACTTTAGTCAGATATTTTCAATGGAAGCTGCCAATAATGGTTCTGCATTATACAGGAAATAGTTATTGGTCCATTGATGGGCACAGAACCCAAGCCAGGCATATAAGAATACATCCTGAGTATTTATTTTTCTAACTGGAAGTTGAAGAGTTTTCTTTCTTTTTAAGTGGAGGACAGTTTTCGTATTAACTTGGATATGCCTTCTGAGGCTCCAGTATTGTGAAGACAGCTGGCATGAGCAAATGCCACCCACATTTTAAGAAAAATGAAGACAAAGGAGATGAGAATGTTGACAGCACGAGTCTCTGATTCCACCCATCCCTTAGGCCACCTCTGCTCCTCCAGTTTTGGTGTTTTAATTATATGGGCCAATCACTTCTTTGTTTAAAAGAAGGATTTTCTTGATCTTGTAGTCAAAAATCCTGTCTAGTATAATGCATCCACCAACCTACTCATTGAAAAAAAAAATTGTAGGTTTTCTTGTTTCTCATAAATATGTCCCTATAAAAATATCACACATTGTTGTAATCTGTTATTTTCAGGCCTTCAGAAAGTGTGATAAAAGGTCTTAACAATAAACCAGTGATCTTTGTTTAAACAACATTAAAGAAATTCAAAAGTTTCAGAGAATAGAAAGCAGAAGAGAAACTGAACATGTCCTTTATGACTACTTTAAAGAACACCAAAGTGATGTAATAATACTGAAGATAAGAACGAGAAGGTTTGCCTTGTCTTTAAATGTTCTGAGCTTTGTTGTTCAGGCTCCAAGCAAAATATATGTTATTTACCTGATGAATCAGAACATTTCCTTCATAAGAGATGAGTTTGTAATGGAAATGCTGGTACATTCTCAGTCACTAGAGCCAACTTAATAACATCTCTGTTGCTCCAGAACCTTAGGAAATTATCCACTGAGGACTTGTGGTCTCAAAATATTCTAGACGAGAATATTGTCCTCTTTCCTCTTCTTATTAGAGAAAGAATTATCAGGTCTGGGAAATATGCCATTCCCATCAATTGTTCCTTTCTTTTAAAATCTCTTTCCAAATTGCAAGGTCAATATTAAGATTATTTCAGCCATATTTTCCCAGGACTCTAAGTGACTCTAAGTATCCTCTTAATTGTTACTTCTCTGTTACTTTTTGACCTAAATTCATACTTTCTCATCAATCAAGAGGCATTTGGTAACACCTGAAACAGGAGTATTGATTGGCATCATTGTTTTTTCTAAGCTTACTGGAGAATTTATACTGATACCATAGAAACACTACATTTAGACTCTGGTAACTGTTATTAGACATAGGAAAAGTAGATTCCAAGCAGAATACAATAGCTACCCATTTTGAAGATGGCAAATTCCAAAAGTTCACATATGATTGAATGTTAGTAAACTGGAAGATAGATTGATCTATCAAGCTACTCATTATTTTCAAAGTATCTATTTTCTACGTTACTTATCTGCTTCTTCTGCCACTTATTGTGAGATATGAACTGAAGTCTCCTCTCTTTATAAAATTATTCATTTATCATTATTATTCTAATCAGTTATATATTTATTTGCTTAGATTCAAAGGAAAGACTTGAAAATTCAACATAATATCCCATAATATTTTAAGGGATATATCCTTAAGCATAAAATTTTAAGAAACACAACCTCCCAGCCCCTCCAAGTGCATAAAAACATAGCTTTAAACTGTTATGAAAAATTGACAGAACTGCAGGAAAAAATAATTACCAAACATACAGTTATAATGGGAGACTTCAAGTCATCTCTCCCAATAACTGGTAGAAGCAGCAGACTAGTAATATAGAAAATAGATCCTTTGAAAATGACGAGTCAACTTGATAATTAACATACATAGAATCATGTGCAAAAACAATGACAGAATACTCATTCTTTCAGGTGTACATAGAACACTTGCCAAAATTGACCACAGGACAATAATGCAAATATTTAATATGTTGTTTTAAAAAGCAAGACATATGATTTAAATTCTAGCTTTCTTACCTAGTCAGCATAAAAACCTTGTGGAACTTACCCAGCCTTTCTAAACCCTGAAAAGGTACTTAAATAGTAGTACCATTCATTGGGTTGTTGTGGGTTAACACATACCAAGCGCACACACATTGGCATGTGTTAAGAAAATAAATAACTCTTACATATTTAGGGACTTCCATATTTCCTGAAATTTGTTGAGAAGAAAAACCTTGTATTAGATATAATATAAAACAGCTGTTAGATGTTTAAAGCTCTCTTATGGAGAAGAGTCAATAGAATTGGTATAGGTAGCAATGAAGGGCAAAACTAGTGAGCAGTGAAAGGGAGGCATATTTTGACACAAGATAAATAGCAAAAAGATTACGAGTTGCTCCTAATCAGAGTGGGTGGCCTCAGTAAGTGGTGAGCTTACTGTCACTGTAGGTGTTGAACACACCTGCATGGCACCACTCCAGGATGTCAGCGAACAGTGGCATTCCAACTGTACTCTGCAGGACCTGGGGGGCCTGCCCCTTTGCAGAGGAGTTCGTGAGAATGGGGAATATTAGGGTTGCTCCCCCAACTTCCAGCCAGAGTAATCAACTCTTTTTGATTTGGTGTATGGGGTTCATAAGTAGAATTCTTTTTGAAGGAAATGTTCTTCTATTAAAATAAACATTTAAGCATTACTGCTACAGATGATATTGCTGCCCTCAAAGGAAGGTTAAACTAAATAACCTCTAGGTTACCCTTGAGTTCAAGATGCTGCACAAGTTGACTCAAATTTTCCCGTAGGCAAGAATCCGACACAGTCACCATAGAGTAAAAATACAGAGCTGGGAGAACTCACAGATTATGCAATATTCCTAAATGCTCCTCCCGTCAAGTACATGTGGCATCTGTCAAGTAGAGGCAGTTTCTACCTTTCTCAACTTTGAATTTCACCTTCACAGTAGATCCATATTGCTACATTTAGTGTTCCATTTTAGCTCTTGGAGACTGTTCAGTCACTCACCATCTTATTGATGCACAATCCTGTCATCTAAAAGCAAAAGTGAAAAACTCAGGCTATTTTTCGAAGTGCTGCTCCGTGTTAATGGAAGGATTTTGAAATGCCGCAAGGGAAATTATTAGAAAGAAGAAGGTGGCACCAGATTAAGCCACTCTGGACATTTTTTTAAGAGAATAATTTTAAAGTCTTTCCAAATTCTTAGAAAAAAACCAAAATTATTTAACAATTCACTATCTTGAGCACGTTACTTTTTTCATGTCTAAAGTATAATGACTGCAGAGATTTATGCACACACAAATTTTTGTAGCTTTGGGAAATAATATTGCAATCATGAATATTATGGAATTTATGATTGCATTTTTTTCCTTGATGATTCAATAGTTTATGAATATGGGTCCTTGGTAAGGAAAACACCATGCCACTAACCCATGGTAATCTTGTTCCTATGTGAAAATGTTACCTGCTTTGCATTAATGCACTTTAAGGCATTGTTTCTGGGACTAACTAATGGTAACTCAAGCTAAAAGTGTTTCTTCTGAACTACTTGTCAAAGTGACACTACATTCATATTTAGATTTAAGGATTATATGCATAAAGATTACATACTTATTCAAGCTTAGAGTATTTCAAGAGCTTTAAAATCATTTTTCTAACAGGTAATTCTAACTCTAAATTTAGCTTAACATGATTTGTTTGACAGGTTCACTATATTAGGCAACAATATCGGTAAGAACCCATCAAAGCAGACAATTTGGCATGATAAATCTTACTTTGCCTTAACTTTGACAAGGTTTTATGGCAATCTGGCCCTAGTATTTGTGTGTCTAATGGTCACTAATGAAGGCAAATATCACGTAATTCAGCCAAACATTTCTCAAGATTCTTGCAGACTTTTTCATTATCTCCTAATCACGTTCATTTATTTAGCCAAAATCGTTGGGTTAATTTAAACTAGTTTCTGGTTAGTAGCAACCACAAGAAAAACAGGCAAGGATAGAGTCAGCATCCTACTCTCAGCAGAGAGAAGAGCTCTCTCTCTCTGCTGTTAAGATCCTTTCTTTTTGTGAGTCAAGAAGATAAGGAAGTTCACAACAGAGCACTAAAACCCCTTGGCCTTTAGCATTCTGAGAGTAAAAATTTTAAAAATCTATTTTAAACCCCTTCTGTGGATTATACATAAGCATATTTTGAATGGAGAATAATATAGACTAATATCCTGGTCACCGAATCTCAGGCTTTACCGATTCGTTCAGTAGAAGGCAGCAGTACCAGATTTTGGATGTCAATATATGTTATGCGTAGGCAAGTCACTGGGCCTGGTTTGGTTTGAACTCTTTTGGATTGTCAGATAATGACCTGGAGACCAGTATGGCTGGTTTGTTATTCATTGGAAGGAAACTAATGAAACTTCCAAGTCTTTTGCACTTTGGCGCTACAGGATATGTTCTAGGACTCACGGAATAAATTTACAACGAAGGACATGGACCAAGTGAGAGAAAGAGACATGTAGGGTTGGATCCATGTGGGGCTTTCAGTTTATTTTACTCCATTTTCATGTTTCATAGATTACTAATATATTGATTCAAAGTTATCTGAGTTTACTGGGTCTTAAGCTCTGTGATAGATCCTGGTGCAGGAGCAAAACACATGAGTAAGTTCTATCTTTGCTTTTAAGGATTTGATAGCCTTGTGAGAGAGGAAAAGCATGTTAACAGCACAGGATTACCTGTTTTTGATTCCTTGCATAAAGACTCGTGCTGTAATACTTCAATTTCTTTGTTTTCTTCTTTACATGTTCCTTTGACATGGAGGGATTTTAGTCTGGGAATCAGTCCACTCCTCTGGACATCATTGATGTCCTAAGGTCCTTTTTAAAGCAACCAAGATTTACCAGTTGCTGATCTAGAAGGAAGGAGGCTTTATAAATTACCCAGTGAAGAAATTAGCCAGGAATCTAGCTACTTCTAGTTTTCCCTCATAAATCATTTCATGGTTCGTTAGGACCGCCACCAGAGGGTGATTTGGAAGAGGAGAAAAAAACAAAAACAAAATCACTGTGACTTCTCAAGAACTTTAAAAATAATGTAAATTAGAATCACTGAAGTAGTTGAAGCTAAAGCCGAAATAAAGCTTGAGATGTCAACTCTCCTAGCTATTTCTGTGCTTTGATTATACCTGCTTTACAAATGAGATGATTTTATCATTTTATGAGCATCATTAATTTATTATTCCACCCCTGTGCTGGTTCCTGTAACTTTCAAACTAAAGAAATACTAAGTGCCTAAAAAATGATATTTTTGTGTAGTATGTGCCTGTGCTAGCAATTGTCTAACCAAATGGATAAGATGTGCTCTGAAAACTGAAATGAGAGCTGGGCATTAGAAAAATAATCACAATGAAAGAAATGAGTTGACCAACTAAGGTTCTTTCCAATTCAAGCCCTAGTGAACCCTTGGGCCTTCTGAATCTCCTCTTTACTTATCACCCACATCACCCACCCTAGTGCAGCAAAAACCCCATTGTCTTTAACACTGAAAGCAAAGAAAAGCAACTGCCTTACACTTACTACAGATGCCATTAGCCTTATTGGAAGCTGGGCGGTTGTTACAATACTTTTCAGCAGAGCTCATTGCTGTCTGTTCCCCTCAAATATGACTTTATTGACCCCAGTATGGTATGGTTTATAGAAAATAAAAATAAAAACCATTTGGTACCTTCTCCAGTCTCTTCTGTAGGTTGTTTTAAAAATGCACTGGATTAGATGAAATGATTTGTCCAGTGTCAAACAACAACAACAAAAATCTAACAAAGGGTTTTATTTCATTGATTGTTAGAAATAAATAAATAAACACACAACTATATTATATTCTTGTTTGTTATAGTATATAAATATATACTTTGAATATAAATATATTTTATTCATTTTTATATTGAATTTATTGACTATATTGAATTTATATTGAATATAAATATATAAATAAAGATAAAAAATATAAATATATACTTTGAATAGTAGCTGGCTGACATGGTACCCAATGCCAATATAAAATTTTAGATGAGATGAGGCAAAGAAATATTGGGTGGGATGGGAGAGTGGGAGTAGTCCAGAGAAACATGGCAACTTGATAGAATATTCTTACAAAGACAACAGCTCATATGAGTATTGGGATATCTTAATTTATGCGTCATGAACTTGGTAATAGTTTTATCTGTGTCATACCATGTTCACATAAAAAAAACAGCACTAGTTTTGATAGATGATCTTCATTTTCTAGGAAGTAAAGCTTAAAAAGAGGGTTCATGTAGTTTTTTATTTCCTCTTCTTTCTTAGAGAATTCAGTACAAAGATATTTGTGTGGGGACCAATCCAATCTTATTGACCATGACTATTGTCGATACTCACGGAAATGCACTTGTTCACAAAAGGGCTGGTCTCCACCAGCAGAGCTATGAACTAGAGAGTGTGGATTAGAACTGTGGATTATTTCATTTTCTCTAGCTGCAGATTTTCTTTGTCTATAGTGGTGCATCCTTTAATTTTCATTTTTTCTATAAAACAAGGTGTTTGAGTTATATGTTTTCCACATATTTCCATATTTAATATCCTATGTTTCTAAGTGTTTCTGGTTTAACTTACATAATAATGATATTAAAGTGATACCTGGTTTACCTGCTGTCTTCAGAGTACGATGTGCAGTTATGAGCCTCTGTGCTATAATGTCACTGTTTTCACAATTAAAATAATTAACTTTAATGTACTATGTGCATGGTATATCTCTTTAGTCTACAGAAAGTCTCATCCTCCATCTAACCATATCCTTCTTTTTAAAAAGAATCAACTGGAAGTCTTTTATTCTATAAGATTTCCCTAAAATTCGTCCTGAAGAAAGCTCTCCTACCTCCAAACTCCTATTGATGAATTTAAAGTTTCTAAGGAAGGAAAGAGAGAAACTCACTTGCCGTGAGTCCATGCCCTGTGGCACACAGGGAGCTACAGTATTTTCCTTCAAACCCCATGGAAGCTGGGTGCTAATGTTCACATCAAAAAGAGAAGAATCTGAGATGCAGAGTGGAATGACTTATCCAAAGTCGTAAAAAATCCAGTCCTTTTCACAGTGTCTCAGCACCATAACAATTATTATAGACACAAGTAGTATTCATTATTGGAATCTGGTTAGGCTATACATTTTTAATTGGAAAATTATGTAGTTGGATTATTTAAAAAACATACACATTTGAATAAGAATGACCCAGTTTGAATTCAGACCATATCACTTAGTAGGCCTGTGACATTTGACAATTCACTTAATATTTTTGAGTCTCAATTTCTTCCATTTATAAAAGAGGTTAGTGATACTATCTCAGAGTATTATTATGAGAATTAAATAAGATGTTCTATTAGGCATTAAAATTATTAATAATGTAATGAATAAATACTGATATCTTTCTCTTCCTAAATGAAATATAAATATATTAATGGTAGGAAAGTGACAAGTAATTTCCCCCAGCACAGTGTTTTCTGATCAGCAAACTTCATGCATATAATTATATATATAATAGATATGTTAATTATATATAATATATATTATACATTAATTAACTAATATATAATGTATATTTCTTATATATTTTCTAAATTTCAAAGTCAAATAATTTGCAGATATAAAAGAAAAATTCGCTTTTTCTTGCTAGCTCAACTTCGAGATCCATGGTTTTTTCTACAGAGCATCAGAGCAAATATTTTGAACAGGTTATAAGGTTGGCTTTTGCAGGCTAACACTTGAGAATTATCTACTACAGAATTTCTATACATACAGGTCACAAGGATCACCCCTAAATCATAAAAATGTCAAAAATTCCTTTCTGGACAAAGTAGCTAATGCTGGCCTTTGCTTGAACATCTTGCCTTCACTGACTACTCAGACAAATAATACATTTAGGCTCTCAGTCCTGAGAAGCTCAATGGCTGCTAACTTGCCACTTGACAATTTTGAGGAGAAACTCTCATTCTATGGTAAAATACATTATGTTGGAAGATAAAAAATATATATAAAGTAGTCATGTTTTCCCTCAGCATGAAAGTTGTTTATTGCCACTGCTTGTCTCTAAAGCTAAGCTTATTTCCTCATAAACTGGTGTTTGCTCCTAGTTTTATCCTGCTATGAATCATAATGCTATCCTTGCAAACTCCTAGGGCTATTGTGAGCTCACTTCAGAATTATCCTTTAGAGTAAGATAGCCAAGGGGAGAAGAAATCCCTAACTGAGGCCATTCATATCTTCAGACAGTAAATCAACCAAGGCTGTTGTTTTCTCTGTAATTGTGTGTGGAAGCCTTATGTAATTTCTCAAATCAACACCTGCTCTAGTTTGTGCCTCTTAAAGGGATATTCTGTAATAAATGAGTGGCCTTTCGTAGATTACTTCTTAGTTCAGTTTACTTTTCTAAAATGTAAAACTAATACATCTGAAGTGGATGTATTAGTTTGTTAGGAATGCTGAAACAACATACCAGGGGCTGGGCAGCTTAAACAGCAGAAATTTATTGTCTCACAGTTCTGGAAGCTAGAAGTCTGAGATGAAGGTCTTGGCAGGGTTGATTCTTTCCAAGGCCTCTCTCCTTGGCTTATAGACAGCTGTCTTCTCCCCGTGTCTATACATGGTCTTCTCATTGTACATGTCTGTGTTCAAATTTACGCTTCTTGTAAGGACACCGGTTGTATTGGATTTGGGCCTACTCTAATGATGTCCTCTCAACTTAATTACTTTTGTAAAGACCCTATCTTCAAATGCAGTCACATTTGAGGTATTAGGTGTTAGGACTTCAACATATGAATTTTGTAAGAAACACAATTCAGCCCATAACAATGGCTATACCTTTTATTCCTATGTCTATAAGATGTTGCAACAATTAAATGAAATGATATCTAGCAAAGAACTTGCTATAAAACCACCAAATAAATACCAAAAATCATTAGAAATAATTGCTACTTCTGATATTTTCATCTCAGAAGTTAATTTATTTTGATAATTTTTCTAACAGTTATATTGAGGTATAATTTTCATGCTAGGAAATTCACCCTTTAAACTATGCAACTCGTTAGTTTTTTGTACGTTCACAGAGTTGTTAAATCATACCCACTATCTACTTTTACTATGTTTTCATTATGCCAAACAGAAATCTTATACCTTTTAGTAGCCTCTCCCCCGTTTCCCCCTACCCGTAACTCTTGCAACCACTGATCTAGTTCCCGTCTCTCTGAATTTGCCTATTATGGACATTTCCTCTAGATGGAATCTTACACATGTGTTCTTTTGTAAGTGACTTCTCTCACTTAGCATGTTTTCAAGGTTGATCCATGTTGAAGTATGTATCCATGTTGAAGATGTAGCAATACTTCATTGATTTGTTGCCAAATGATAAGCTGTTGTATGGACATACCACATTTTGTTTAGCTTTCATCAGTTGATGGACATGTGGATTGTTTCTACTTTTTGGTTGTTATGAATAATGATATGAATATGCAACTTGTTATGTGGACATGTGTTTTCATTTCTTTCTTTTGGATATATACCAAGGAGTTCCTGGTTTATAAACTAACTCTATGCTTAGCATTTTGAGGAACTGTTGTACTCTTCCCCAAAGTGGCTTCACCATTTTGCAATGCTTCCAACAATGTACCAGAGTTCCAATTGATTGACAACCCTGTCAACATTTGTTATTGTCCCTCTTTTTAATTTTAGCCATCCTAGTGGATATGAAGTGGTATCTCATTGTGGTTTTGATTTGCATTTCCCTGATGACTAATGATAAGCATCTTTTCATGTGCTTACAGACAATTTGTATATCTTCTTTGGAGGATGGTTTATTCACATCCATTGGCTGTTTTATAATAAGCTGTCTTTTTACTATTGAATTGTAAGACATCTTTATATAACCTGTATATGAGTCCCTTATTTGAAAATATTTTCTCCTATTCAGTGGTGTCCTTTGATGTAGGAAGTTTTCTAATTTTGATGAAATTCAATGTATCCATTAATGGTGTCCTCAAAGTATGAACTTTTCTAAGTTTGATGAAGTCCAAAGTATCCATTTTTTTTCTTTTATTGCTTCTGCTTTTGGTGTCATATCTAAGAAAATACCATTTATCCCAAAGACAAAAAGATTTACTTTCGTATTTTCTTCTAAGAGTTTTAGAGTATTAACTCGTCCATGTATGTCTATGGTCTATTTTGAGTTAATTTTACATACGGTGTGAGAAAGGCATCCAATTACATTCTTTTGTATATGATATGCAGTTATTACAACACCATTTATTTAAAAGACTGCTATTTCTCCATTGAATTGTCTTGGCACCCTTCTCAAAAATCAACTGACCAGAAACTTAAAATTTATTTCTGGAATCTCATTTCATTTCCGTTGATCTATATGTCTATCCTTATGTCAGTATCAAACCTTCTTGATTACTGTTCATTTATATTAAATTTTTAAATCAGGAAGTGTGAGTCATCCAACTTTTCTATTTTGCAAGATTGTTTTGGCTATTCTGGATCCCTTGCATTTTCATATAAATTTTGGAATTGTCATATCAAATTACATTTTAAAAAAGTTGGGATTTTGAGAGATTGCATTGGACCTGTATGTCAATTTGCAGAATATTGTCTTCTTTAACAATATTAAATCTTCTAATCTGTGAACGTGAGATGTCTTTCTATTCTTTTAATTCTTTAATTTCTTTCTACAAGGTTTTGTAATCTTTGACATATGTCTTGCACTTATTTTGTTAAATTTGTTCCTGTATATTTTATTATTTATGCTATTGTAAATGGAATTGTTTTCTTAAGTTCATTTTTGAGTTGTCCTTTGCTAGTGTATAGAAGTAAAAGTGTTTTTTATATTTAATTTTATCCAGAAAAATTGCTGAAATCATTCAATAGGTCTAATACTTTTGCAGCAGGTTCCTTAGGATATTCTATATATAAGATCATTTCATTTGCAAGTAGAAATAATTTTACATATGTCTTTCTAATATGGATGCTTTTATATCATATTCCTGTCTAATTGCCCTGGCTAGAACTCCAGTAGAATGTTGGGTAGAAGTGGAGAGAACAGACATGCTGGTCGTGTTCCTTATCTTAGATGAAAAGTGTTCGGTTTCACTGTTGAGTATGATAGCTGTGGGTTTTTCTTACGTGTCACTGATCAGGTTGAAGAAGTTTCCTTCTACTGCTAGTTTGCTTATACTTCTATCATGAAAGGATGTTGGATTTTGTCAAATGTTTTTTCCACATATATTGAGATGATCAAGTGTTTTTTGTCCTTTATTCTACTAACAAGGTATATTACAATGACTGATTTTTAGATGATAAACTCATCTTACATTCCTGGGACAAATCCTATTTGATCATGGTGTATAATCCTTTTTATATGTTGCTGGAATTGTTTTACTATTATATTGTTTAGGACTTTGGCATCCATATTCATAAAAGATATTGCTGTGTAGACTCTCTTGAAAATCTGTAGTTCAAATTTTATATAGATCCATTTTTCTCTCAGGTCATTGATAAATCAAAAAAGATTTTATTTTCATTAGCATGCAACTTTTAGTCTAACATTTATCTTATGCTTGATTTTAATATGTTATACTTATTTATTTCATATTTTTTCCCTAATGAATGTCATTTTATTTTAACAAAACAACAACAACAACAATATTCATTACTTTCTCTTTTCCTCATTCCCAATAAAGTTTGCAAAGTTTCTAGTGCATAGCATATTCCTTTCCATGTATCAGAAACTACTGGATTTTCCCCTACATCATACTGTGGCAGTGTAAATTAGACGATACTAGGCATCTTGTCTTTCTCTTCTTTTTCTTGGCGGGGGGGGGGGCGCGGTGCAGTTCTTAATTTATTTAAAAATTTTTTTCTTATTGAATTTTCTTTTTTTATTGAGGTCAAAACAGTTTATAATATTGTGAAATTTCAGGTGTACATTATTATTTATCAGTCACCATATATATGTGCTCCTTTACCCCTTTTGCCCACCCCCAAACTTCTTCTCCTCTGGTAAGCACTAACCTGTTCTCTTTATCCATGTGTTCGTTTATCTTCCACATATGAGTGAAATCATGCAGTGTTTGTCTTACTATATTTGGCTTTTTTCAATTAACAGAATCCCCTCAAAATCCATCCATTTTGTTGCAAATGGAAAAATTTTGTCTTTTTTATGGCGGAGTAGCATTCCTTTGTGTATATAAATATATATGTATACCATATCTTCTTTATCCATTCATCAGTTGATGGGCACTCAGGTTGCTTCCACATCTTGGTTATTGTGAATAATGCTGCAGTGAACATAGGGGTACGTAAGTCTCTTTGAACTGTTGATTTCAAGTTCTTTGGATAAATACCCAGTAGTGGAATAGCTAGATCATATGTTCTTTTGATTTTTAATTTTTTGAGAACTCTCCATGCTGTTTCCTATAGTGGCTGCACCAGTTTGCATTCCCACCGGCAGTGTATGAGGGTTCTCTTTTTTCCACATCCTCTCCAACATTTGTTATTTTTTTGTCATGGTAATTATAGCCATTGTAGTAGGTGTAAGGTGATATCTCATTGTAGTTTTGATTTGCATTTCCGTAATGATTAGAGATGTTGAACATGTTTTTCATGTGTCTGTTGGTCATCTGTATATCTTCTTTGGAAAAATATCCTCTGCCCATTTTTTAATCAGATTGTTGCTTTTTGTTGTTAAGTTGTATGAGTTCTTTATATATTTTGGAGATTAACCCGTTTTTCGATGTATGATTTGCAAATATTTTCTCCCAGTTGGTGGGCTGTCTTTTCATTTTGTTCCTGGTTTCCTTTGCCTTGCAGAGCAGTTTAGTCTGATGTAGTCCCATTTGTTAATTGTTTCTTTTGTATACCCCGCCTGAGTAGACATGGTATTCAAAAAGATGCTAAGACCGATGTCAAAGAGTGTACCACCTATATCTTCTTTTAGGAGTTGTATGGTTTTGTGTCTTACTTTCAAGTCTTTAATCCACATTGACTTAATTCTTGTGTATGATGTAAGGTAATGGTCTACTTTCATTTTTTTCATATGCCTGTCCGGTTTTCCCAGCACCAACTATTGAAGAGACTTTCTTTTCTCCATTGTATGTTCTTGGCTCCTTTTTCAAAGATTAGCTGTCTGTGGGTGTGTGGTTTTATTTCTGGGTTTTCAATTTTGTTCCATTAATCTGTGTCTGTTTTGGTAAAAGTACCTTGCTGTTTTGATTACTATAGCTTTTCAGTATATTTTGAATTCAGGGATTGTGATCCCTCCAGCTTTGTTCTTTTTTCTCAGGATTGCTTTAGCTATTCAGGGTCTTTTGTTGTTCCATATGAATTTTAGAATTCTGTGTTCTATTTCTGTGAAGAATGTATTAGGATTTTGACTGGGATTGCATTGAATCTGTAGACTGCTTTAGGTAATATGGACATTTTAACTATGTTTATTCTTCCAATCCATGTGCATGGAATATCTTTCCATTTCTTTATGTCTTCTTCAGTTTCTTTCAATAATGTCTTATAGTTTTCATTGTATAGATCTTTCATTTCTTTGGTTAAATTTATTCCTAGATATTTTATTCTTTTTGTTGTGATTGTAAATGGGATTCTATTCTCAAGTTCTCTTTCTGTTAGTTCATTATTAGAGTATAGAGATGAAACTGATTTCTGTAAGTTGATTTTGTACCCTTCAACTTTGCTATAATTGTCGATTATTTCTAATAGTTTTCTGATGTATTCTTTAGGATTTTCTATATGTAGAATTATGTCATCTGAAAACAGTGAGAGTTTCACTTATTCCTTACCTGTTTGGATATTTTTATTTCTTTTTCTTCCTTAATTGCTCTGGCCAAAAGATCCAGTACTATGTTGAATAACAGTGGTGAGAGTGGGCACCCTTGTCTTGTTCCTATTCTCGAAGAGATGGCTTTCAGTTTTTCCCCGTTGAGCTTGATGTTGGCTCTGGGTTTGTCATATGAGGCTTTTATTATGTTGAAGTATTTTCCTTCTATACCAATTTTATTGAGAGATTTTATCATAATGGATGTTGGATCTTGTCAAATGCTTTCTCTGCGTTTATTGAGATCATGTGATATTTTTTTTTAAGATTTTATTTTTTTCCTTTTTCTCCCCAAAGCCCCCTGGTACATAGTTGTATATTCTTCGTCGTGGGACCTTCTAGTTGTGCCATGTGGGATGCTGCCTCAGCGTGGTTTGATGAGCAGTGCCATGTCCACGCCCAGGATTTGAACCAACGAAACACTGGGCCGCCTGCAGTGGAGCACGCTAACTAACCACTCAGCCGCGGGGCCAGACCCGAGATTGTGTGATTTTTATTCCTTATTTTGTTAATGTGTATCACATTGATTGATTGGCAGATGTTGAACCATCCCTGTGTCCCTGGTATAAATCCTACTTGATCATGGTGTATGATCCTTTTAATGTATTGCTGTATTTGGTTTGCTGATATTTTCTTGGGGATTTTTTGCATCAATATTGATCAGCAACATTGGCTTGCAATTCTCCTTCTATGTATTGTCCTTGTCTGACTTTCAGATCAGGGTGATGTTGGCTTCATAGAATGAGTTATGAAGTGTTCTGTCTTCTTCAATTTTTGGGAATAGTTTGAGAAGGATAGGTATTAAATCTTCTTTGAATGTTTGCTAGAATTCTCCAGAGAAGCCTTCTGGTCCTGGAATTTTATTTTTTGGGGAGGTTTTGCTTACTATTTCAATCTCTTTACTTATGATTGATCTATTCAGATTTTCTATTTCTTCTTGATTCAGTTTTGGGAGGCTGTATGAGTCTAAGAATTTATCCATTTCTTCTAGATTTTACAATTTGTTTGCATATCGTTTTTCATAGTATTCCATTATCATCATTGTATTTCTGTGGTATCCATTGTAATGTTTCCTTTTTCATTTCTGATTTTATTTATTTGAGTCTTCTCTCTTTTTTCCTTAGTGACTCTGGCTAAGGATTTGTTAGTTTTGTTTATCTTCTCAAAGAACCAGCTTTTTGTTTTATTGATGCTTTCTACTGTTATTTTTGGTATCTATTTCATTTATTACTGCTCTAATTTTTATTATTTCTCTCCTGCTGTCTTTGGACTTTATTTTTCTTTTTCTATTTCTGTCATGGGTAGTTTAAGATTATTTATTTGAGATTTTTCATGTTTGTTAAAGTGGGCCTGTATGGCTATGAATTTCCCTCTTAAGACTGCCTTTGCTGCATCCCATATGAGTTGATATGATGCTTTTCATTTTTATTTTCTGCAGATACTTTTTAATTTCTCCTTTAACTTATTCAATGATCCATTGGTTGTTCAGTAGCATGTTGTTTAGCCTCCACGTATTTGTCACTTTCCCAGCTTTTTTTGTGGTTGATTTCTAGTTTCATAGCATTATAGTCAGAAAATATGCGTGATATGATTTGAATCTTCTTACATTTATTGAGCCTTTCCTTGTTTCCCAAAATATGGTCTATCTTTGAGAATGTTCCGTGTGCACTTGACAAGAATGTGTATTCCATTGTTTTTGGAAGGACTGTTCTATATATCTCTATAAAATCCATCTGGCCTATTTTTCCACTTAATTCCACTATTTCCTTGTTGACTTTCTGTCTGGAGGATCTATCCGTTGATGTAAGTGAAGTGTTGAGATCCTCTACTACTATTGTGTTGCTGTTAATTTCTCCCTCTAGGTTTGTTAATAATTGCTTTATGCACTTTGGTGCTCCTGTGCTAGGTGCATATATATTCATTAGTGTTATGTCCTCTTGGTGGAATGTCCCTTTTTCTCTCTCATTTCCTTTTTATCATGAAGTCTGCTATGTCTGATATAAATATGGAAACACCTTCTTTCTTGTGTTTGCCATTTGCTTGGAGTATTGTCTTCCATCCCTTCACTCTAAGCCTGTGTTTGTCTTTAGAGCTGAGATGTGTTTCCTGGAGGCAGCATGTTGTTGGGTCTTGCTTTCTAATCCATTCAGCCACTCTGTGCCTTTTGATTTGAGAATTCAATCCATTTACATTTAGAGTGATTATTGATATGTGAGGACTTAATACTGCCATTTTTTCTCTTGTTTTCTGGTTGTTCAATATTTTCCTTTTTTCTTGTCCCACTTTTCATGTATTTCTAACTGCCTTTTCAATTTGGTGATTTTTCTATGATGGTTTTCTCAGTTTTCTCTTTATTTATAATTTGTGTCTCCGTTCTGATTTTTAGTTTAGTGATTACTGTGAGGTTTTTATAAAAGATCTCATTGATAAGATAGTCCATTTTCTGATAGCCTCTTATCTCCTTAGCCTAAGTAGGTTCCATCCCTTTCCTCTTCCTCGTTTAAGTTATTGTTGTCACAACTTATTCCACTTTGTGTTCTGAGTGTTTGATTAAAATGAAGTGATTATAGTTATTTTTGATGTTTTCTTCCCTTTATCTTTAATGTTATAATTAAGTATTTGCTAACCTGTGCTGATGGAGAATTCCAATTTTCTGACTTTGTCTATTTATCTCCTTGTTCAAGGCTTTATAAACCTTAGTCACTCTCTGATTCCCTCGTCTCAAACAATGTCAGATGATTATGCCAAATAGGAATTGATATTTCAAATCTCTTAGAGTATCAATGGAATATGGACTCCTGTCCATGTATCTATTCCAACTTACACTAAAAAGAGTTATTAATTCCTTGTTTCCTTTATTAGGTGACTTCTGAAGTAAAGCAATCTCTTCAAAAAGAAATTTTTTTTCACTCTGGGACAACATGTCCTTGATATCTCTTACATAAGTCTTCATAAATCTATCCCTTCAGGAATAATGAAACACCATTATTGTGATGAAGAGCACTTCCTGGGATGACAAAGAAAGACAGATTTTTGTTACCCAGGTGCTGTGTTCACTTTGATTAATTTATTTTGATTCAGGAATTTGTTCTGGTAGAAACTGTTTCATTTGGAATTTTAACCCCACTTGGGTCTGTTAGTTGGGCACTATGGTGTTCTAATTGTCTTCAGAACTGGTGGTGCCCAGCGTGAAAAGGTCAAGTCAAAGTTAGGTAATAACTAACACCTGTACATTTTCCAGTTTGTTAAGTACTTTCATGAGCCCTTACAATAATCATGTGAGGGATGTCCAAAGAGAAATTAGTTTTCCCATTAATATATGTAGAAACTAAAGCTTGGAAAGGTGACAAATACATGTACTGGAAAAAACAGAAATTAAATCTTGTCCTTTTGGTTCCAAAGCAAGGTTCTTTCTAATATACGTCAGATGCTTACCATGATGTTGGTATTTGTGTGGTGTCAACCACACATAGAAAGTATGCATTTGTCAAAGGAAAAGTTTGTGGTATATAAATTTAGGAAAGCTAATTAAACACAAACAGCCATTTTTATACTATGGATTCCTCAGAACCCTTAACATAATAATATTCATCATGAAGCTAAAGGAAGGAGATATAGTGTGAAGGTTTTTCAAACTTACTTACATGAGAAATCTTTTTTTCCTAGATTATCTCAGGAACAAATTTTCTGGAAAAATGTCTTTTTGCAAACGCTGCCCTAAGGTAGTTATTTGAAACAATTAATGGGCATCTTCCTTTAGTTTCAGTCCTCTTTCTACTCTTTGTCTTATGAAGTAATTTGATTAAGTATGTCTTTGGGGTCCTTCCATTTCTCTTTTCAATTTCCCTCTTCATTCTACTGTACCTTACCACCCCAGTTATTAGTTTAGTCTGTAATCTTTATTCCATTGTTGTCAGATCTTGCTCTCGATCTTCCAAAATAATTGTTGATTTTCAGAAGCTAACCTTAGGTGTTACATCTCCTAGCCATATCTGCATTTTAATAGAGAGTTCTTTGGAGAGTGAAAGTAATTCAGCCTACAATGAACGAATTCTAACGTGGCATTTCAGGCACAGTATCAGATGGAGGGTTAACTGCTTTTGAATAAAGAACCCCGTTCATGCCTACAGAACCACACTACCCTGGGCAATTTTAAGGCTAGCTGGTGATGAGGTTAAATCTATGATTCACTTTAATGCCCATCAGAGCTCAGAGACTCTGAGAGACTCTGTAGTACTCTCAGTCAAGGAAAATCAAGTCAGCAATATAATATAATGATTTAGGAATAAAAATCTCAGAGACCATGGACTACACATTTCTAGACTAGATGATTGAGGGATGGAAAAACTGCAGCATCCTATTATCTAGTCTTATGTGAGAATCATATCTACTCTCCCTCAATTTTATGATTGGATGAGATGAAGGCAGAAAGTTTTACTTGTTATTTTTGTTTGCCTATTGGTTTATTTGTTTCTTGGTAATCAATTCCGTGTCCTGAAGTAGCCTCCACCCACAATCTAAATTTAATAATAGTTGAAAATTTTCTATAGCATATTTTTCTTCCTGAAGAGTTTATACTGTTGGAATGACTGTAATTTTATTCAGCTAAGGCATTGTTTAGAACTCACACTTTACAAGCGAAGAAACAACCTTAATTTTAGCAGAGGTACTATCCAGAGAATCAAGTATACTTTACATGTACCTTTCACTCAAGAATTGCAAGAAAGCTGCCAAAACAATCACAACAATCAAGATAAACCCAAAATATACCTGCCGGTATGCAAATTGTTATTCATCTTTACTAGAAGGCAAATCAGTAGCTCAGAAAGTTTTATTAACTTGTACAGGTAAAAGAAAAACTCAGAACTTTCTCTGATTAGTTGGAAAGTTGATTAATGAAACAGATCAGGAAAATTTGAATGTAGTGTATTGTTCCCTGTATCTAAGATAAGACAGTGATGAGAACTTTAAAACTATAATATCTAGCTATTTACCACAAGTCTGATGTTGAATTTGCTCTAAATCACACCATTTATCTAGACGTTAAATCTGTTCCACTTTTATGTCCTAAAGGACCTTCTGCTTTAGTCCATAATGGTATTTGTGATTCTATACTAGTCTTATTTTAAAATGTTACTACATGTATCTGTATCTTCAAAAATAGGGTCTGATACCTCAATAAGTCTCTATGTGGTATCTCTAATTTGCTTCCAGTTTTCACCTGAGGCCATTTCATCACATTTTTCCTCATTCCTCTGGCTTTCTCTTGTTTCCTTTCAAAGAGTTTAAATTTGTAGTAAACTCATGGGACCGTGTATCCCACCTTGATCCAGTCATGTAGTTCGAATTGACGTCAGTGAAATTCGACAAGAGGATTGAGGGCAATATTAGCCCTAAGAAAAACTCATAAATGGACTAGCATGTCCATCTGGCTTAGAGAGCACCCTTAGAAATTGTGATAGAGACATTAGTAAAGACAGATTGAGGGAGCATTGGAGGGATTTTCCTCCCTCAGATGCGACTAAAACAAGAACTGAACCAAACTGCCTATTTCTTGTTTTAAGGAACGTTAGCAGCAGAATGGGAAAGATTTGAAAGAATTTCTCAGCTGCAAAATTTCACTCCAGGGACCACATCTTTGAGTAGGCTCCGGCTACTTAAATTGAAAATGAAATTAATCATTTTCAGGGATTTTTAAATTCCTCCCCTGCCAGCATCTCCCAAGTCACCTGCTCTAGCAAATGAGGCACTTGGTATGATATGGCCTTGAAAGGACCTGCCATGCCTTCTCCCTTCAAACAATAGTGGCTATTTATTACATTTCATTCAAGGCTGTCATGTACACTTTCTCTACTGTGATGTCATTTGGAGTTAAAAAAAATACCTTCAAATTGGACTGATAGAACAATGACTCAGCAGAAATTTCTAACAATTTCAGATACAGTGAATGTAAGTGATAAGATCAATCAACACGGGACTTTCTGAGAGGTTTGGGATCAGTTACAAACACTGTGTTATTTTAGAAACTCACATTATTTTAGAAACTCACATATGAATGTGCCCTAGCTTCCATTTAATTGTATTTCAAGACCATTTAGGAATTCTCCCAGACTCTTTCATAGAGTTCTCTAATAATCTTCAATTGCATAAGAGCTGAAGAGTTGATTCCTGAGCTATTTATCATAAATCTACATAAAATAAATGTTTTAAGGGATGTAAACACTATCTTATTTTCTCTTCTCAATAAGTGAAAGTTAGCAAGCAAATAATCTTTGTCTACAAGATATGGCTGTCTCATGGGCAGGCAGATTTCTTCTCAATATTTTCCGTTATACTTAGAATAAAGTCCAAATTCCTTACCATGTTTTGAATGAATTATCTTGCATAAAATGGTTCTTGGCACCCTCATTCTCTACCACTTTTCTCCTTCCTCAGTCTGCTGCAGTTATGCTAACCAACTTGCTTGCTATTCCTTAAATATGCCAAGCTCCTGACTTGGGTCCTATGGCTCCAGTCACTTTATTTTGGATTTTACGCAAATATTATTTCACCAGAGTGGTCTTCTCTGACCACAGGATCTAAAGAAGATTATTCTTACCAACCTTTTTACCCTGCCAAATATTTTGAAGTAAAGTGATAAGTGCTAAGAAAATATGTCATTCCTGTAAGCTCTCTGCCTAGACCAGTGATTAGCATATATGGACACTTAATAAATAATTATAGAATGAATACATTAATGAATTGGTGTAGTCATCTCTCCACTATTTCACAATCTAGATTTGTTGGTGTTTTTTTTCCTTATGATTGGACTTAGGTTAGATATTTTGGGGGTGATTACTGTATCAGCGACGCTGTGTATATTTTCTATTACTTCACATAGGAAGACATATTACATCAGTTTGTCCCAATAATTATTAAGATAGTGACTGCCAGAACACTCATAGGCTCGTATGAAAAGTTCTCATTTGTCTTTGTTATTAACAAGTAGTTAATGGAGTGATACATTGAGACAGTGCAAATATTTTGTCCGTCAATAATCATTTACCCAAAAAGTTCAATAAACTTTGATTGCCCTTGCCAAAAGAATGTTTTATTTAATTCTACATGTCTTCCTTCTAAATGCATTAGCCAACATTTTTCTGTAAAGAAGACCTTTTCCCTCTCCATATTGTTTTATTCTTTTTTCCTTTTCCTTTTACCTTCATTTGTGTTTTTGAGCATTGCTGTGAACTTATGGATTCTTTTATATTCTGTATGTTGTAATTTATTATAAGAATCTTTTCCCATGCTTTTATTGTCTAAATTTGGCCAGTGAGATTGTCGCCTTCTGACATGCCTTTTACCAAACAACTTTTTGGTTTTTTTAGCACTTCCTTTCTAGCACAACAAGATGTTACTGGCTCAACTTTCACTTTGTTTGGTCTGTCCTAGAGTCAGCCATTTGTCCCTGGGGCTCTAGTTTCTTCAAGTGCTTAATGGTATTTAGGATGCAAGATCTGAAAACTTGTTGTGCCCGTTGTACTGAGTCTTATGCTTCTAGGCAATCTAACTGAGCTGGGGAGTATATAAAATCATAATATTATGTGGAAACCTCCAATTCAAATCCAGCACTACAGAGTTTTCTTCACATCTTCCTGTTCCTTCCACACTCATATCTTTATTCACAGTGAAAATCCTGGCTCTGAACTGTTAATATATTTACTTATTTGCTCAATTCTAAAACTTACACAAGAGTACAGAATTACTAGAGCATTTCAATACCACTGTTAACAAGAAATCTACTAAAGGAAATTCCAATTTTTATTTCAGTCATTTTTTTTCCTTAGAATATGTCCTACTAAATTTGTACAATTTGTGTACCATGCTCAGTGCACAGTGCATTTTTTCCTGTGGGATTATATTATACTTTATATAAAGCAATATTCCTCCATTTTTGTTTGTATTCCTATTTAGGATTTGCATTTTCATTCTTTTTTTACTTAATTTTATTTTTTATGTACAAAACTGGTTCACAAGCCAACATTATGTAATATAGACAGATTTATTTGTTTACTCAGAGAAGTCTTACTCTTGTCCTTCTCTCCCTCCTGCATTATCAACTCCCCATGTCCCAGTGTTAAAACTGATTAAGGAAGACAATTTAGGTGATACAAACGAACTTTATTTAGCACTGCATGAAGTGGAAAATCTCCATTCGGAGAACTGCAAAATAGGGAAGAAGACAAGAAGCTTTTATAGGATAAGAAGAAAGAACAAGGAAGAGACAAATAGAAAATACCTGATTGGCTGGGGCCATATAGTCAACCTTGTTTGGGGTAAGAAGGTCTAGAGTTGGGTTGGCATTTGGGGATTGGCAATACACCACATTTCTGGTCAAGTGGAGCATTTACAGCGACATAAAGTTTTATAAGTTTTGTTTTGTTGACATGGCTTCTTGGCAGGAGCGGCTTCATCTCGGGACTAGAAAGTTATTTCAACAACATAATGCTAGAACAATGAATGCAATAAAGTTTAAAAGAGTTGTTAAACCAGGGTTCTGAAGAAAAGCCCTAACCAGTGCACTCTGACCAGTATTATTTCACCCTTTGTCTGTGACTGCTGCAGCAAGCTTATATCGTTATAAGTATTGGTTAAATTATGGCAGGCTGTCAACAGCAAGGATATCATTATTAATGATCTTGTCTTTCCTTTTATAATTCAAGAGAACAACTAAGAAGTGTAGATGAAACTGTTCAAGGAGATGGATGTCAGAAATGTGTCTAGGCCTCGTTTCTGAGACATGAAGGAAGTTTGAAAGCACCACTGCTTAACAGATCTTTAGTTTACTTTGGAATTTAGTACTGCATCGTAACATACCCTGTTAGCATCCCAATGCACGGGCTTCTTGATGTGAGCCTTACCTGTTTACTCCTTATCATTCAGTATGTAGTGGATAATGAATTTCTTAAGCAGTGGTATTTTGTGACATATGTCTCCTGGTCACTTCTGGCAAAAGCTCTAAGAGGGCTGTTGTGTGTTTCTGTTCTTTTTTCTCATTTTCAAGTTTATCGTCAATCCCTGGTTTTACAAATAGTGCATGATTATCACCACCTCTTTATATGTATGGGCAAAGATACAGTGGTTTATATACCATAATACCAAAGTTTTTGATTGAATTCCTAGGCAGAGGGAGAAAATACTCATTGGCAGATGATTTCAAAAATATTATCTGATAAATGAAGGAATGATTTGAAATGTTCTTCGAAGTTCATTTATTCTCTATATAATATATCTCTAAGAAAACTTTAAATAAACCATAACATAGTTTGCTTCTCGTGTTGGAAGTAGCTTAGAAGTGAATGGTGAAGGTTTTTAGAATTAGAACCACCTTTTTAATTGCTACCAAATTCCAGATATTCTATTATAGAAAATGGTTAAAAGAAAGGGAAATAAATTTCTCTACAAAAAAATCACTCTGATATATTTTTGATGGAGTATGAAATGTTATAACATTAAGGAGGAGAATTTTGCAATAAATAGCAAAAGTACATACACACTTTCCCTTTCAGTTGGCAATACAATTTCTAGCCATTTACATTGAAGAAAAACATTTACTAATAGAAAACAATATATGCACAAGGTTATTTATTGCAGTAATTTTGTAATAGAAATGTAAAGGAAATAACCTGAATGCTCAGCTATAAGAGATGGCTTGAACAAAATGTAAATGCATACAATAGAGTAACAATCAGCTTAAAGATTGAGGAGTATCTCTATGAACTGAACTGATATGGCTATATTTTAAGAAAGCAAAGCAGGATGAAAAATCTAGATTTAATAATGAGAGGAAATGAGACTATAGTTAAGAACTTGACTTTTTTTTTTTCCAAATAAAGTCAGGAGGTAAACGAGAAACTATTGAAAATGATTACCTGGTGTTGAAAATACTTTCTAGATCCAAGATGGAGCCATTCCTGCCTGGAGTGCCACGTCTGCAAATCAAAGCCTAGGTAACTGTCATATCCCTGTAGATGCTCCACTTGGCTGGAAACACAGTACATCAGCAAGCCAATCCCCAAACGCCAAGCCACCTCTGGGTCTTCTCACCCCAAATAAGGCTGACTATGTGGCACCAGTCTATGAGGTATTTTCTGTTTTTCTCTCCCCTATTCTTTATTCTTATCCTATAAAAGCTTCCTTCCTTCTGCCCCATTTTGCAGTTGTTCAAATGGAGACTGTCCACTTTATGAATAGTTAAATAAAATTTGTTTGTATCACATAAATTGTCTTCTTTAATCAATTTTTAGCAGTTTTTGACAACAAGGATGGAATCCAAAGCTGAATGCTAAGGGCATATGGGACAATGAGATGCACTGGTGACATGCATGCTGTATAAATGATGTTGAGTTTTGACATGCATTGACTGTCAAGATCATTTCCAAATAAGATAAAGAAACTAAAACATTAATTACTGAACAGAGGTTTCTCTACTTTTGACTTCCTTTGACAGAGGAACTAGAGATATTTGTCAGTTAGTAAACATGTTTTGTGCCACATTTAAAAGTACTATGAGGAAGAGTATATTTCTAGAAATTGTGAAATGTATTTCTAAATTTGCAAGTCCACAATTGGTTAATTTTTAGTTTTCACTAGGAATTAAGTATTCTAAGGGTTAAGAATTCTAATTAATATGTGTAATTAGAATTACTAGAAATTATAAGGGAAACATCTCTAGGGAAAGTAAGATGTATTTTTCGTAAGAAAAAGTATGAGATATAGAGAAGTGTTTTTGTTAAGGAAGAAAGGGAGTAGTTTTGTCCCAAAATAGACCTGATTGTTCTAGAATGAGAAAGATGAAAAAAAGTATGACAAAATCTGGATTGATATAAAAAAATTGTGGAAGTTTTGTGAAAAAGGAATCTTGAGAACGGAACTTTATGTGTGGTCAAACTGGCTAAGATTGGAATGGATTTATTTGTCTTTTTTAAAAAATGAGTTTTAATATCAAAAGTACACCTGCAAAATTAAAATTTGTTTTTTTCTTTGTTAAAATGACAAAATTTTCTTAGATTATTGGCCTACTCTTAGTAAGAAATTGTAAACAAAGGTTTTTCTTTACCTTTCAAGGAATCTGCCTGGAAAGCAAAGATTTTGTCTCACCAAAATAATTTACTGTGCTTCACATTGTCTTTATCAGGTCTTTGATTACTTAAGAATACCTAAGCTTCTCAATAATAAAACAGCTAAGGTTTTTTTTGACAACCATGTAACTTTCTGAATTTGCCTTTAAAGTTTTTAATTCCTACTTTGGTTAAGTAGATGCTTTTGACAAACTTCCCAAAAATCAAATTATAGATGGAGTCTTTTTTTACTTTGAATTAACTTTGGGATTTTCCTGAGGGCCCCTGGAATATTTCAAAAGAGTTGTTCTCTCTCTTTATAAAAAGAAAAATGTTAAACTAATTAGGCTTATTTCTTATGTTGAATTGCATTTTCAAATAAGAAGTGACACTAAACATTTTTTAGGTTATATTTGTATTGGCGTATATTATTAATAAAAGTATTTCTGAAATTGTATGAAATTTCTAAACATCTGACATATCTTGGTATAATATTATCAGTTACAATTCCAGTTATTATCTTAAAATATTATATGTCACAGAAATAACCAAATTTCCTCGTCAATTCCATTATAACGAACTCTCATCAGATTTATAGCAATGGACATTTTTAAGTTTTTTGGCATTTACAGACAATTTTTACTCTGATGCTTTTGCAAGAGTGAGATTCATGGGAAGGACCCTACCAAGTAATCTCATCCACTGATACAGCTGTCAAATTACAAGTTGTTGAAACTTGGGTTGGTATTTCACAACTGAAAAAGGTTCCACCTGGCATCTGGTGCTTTATAAACACAGGAGCCCTCAAAATCAAATTGACTAGGAGGAGAAGTAGCCAGCATTGAGGTAGACTGCTTCCTCTCAAGATGTAGGATCAGGAATGTTTCTTTCCATTCCTCCTTCCCCCTCTGACCATCCTTTTCCTAATTCTTATACCATGAAGGTCTTTATGCTTCTTTTGTCCACCTTTTGCCTTGCCCTGGCCTGAAAAGATAATGCCACTGTTCACATACTTCAGGCCATTCCCAAGGAGGGAATCCAATCTCCATCTGACTGTTGGATTTGCCTTGATGCTGGTGATACTGTAGTTCTTTCCACTTGGCACAAACTTCTCCCTGCTTTCCAATGCCTCAGTTTCTCTGGAACAAGCTCGCTAGATAAATACTTCTGGGAAAGTGGAGACATAGTTACAGGAAATGCTTAAACAGGCCAACTAGCTTAAAGAAATACCCTCGTCTTCCTTTCTTGACTGGCTTGATTCTAGCTAGTTTGGGTCATGGGGACCTGGCTCAGGAGCACTCTCCGAACCATGGGCACTGTTTTGTTGCTAATAACTATTATTGTCTCCCTAACATGCTGCATTCTCTCAAAAGACTTAAACGCATGTGAGCAGCAATTGACCAGCCAACAAGTGGCCTTTCTCCAACTGATAGGACAAAAGAGAACAGAAGAATCTAACCAGCTCCGGTAGTGTGAGCCTGACATCATCTCTCGAGAATACTACACTGAGACCCAAAGAGGCAATGGTAACTGAGAATCCCACTAACACCAATATTTGATCAAACCTCATGAATGGTCAAGAGGGTGATCAAAGGGCAAGACTGCTGAAATAACTTTTTAGGTCCAAAATGGAGCCACTGCTGACTGAGTGCCACATCAGCAAACTGAAAGTTAAATAACTTATTTGTCCCTATGAATGCTCTGCTTGGCCAGAAACACGGTAGATCCAGTCAGCCAATCCCCAAACTCCAAGCCAACTCTGGGCCTCCTCACCCCAAACAAGGTTGACTCTGTGACCCCAGCCTATCGGGTATTTTCTATTTTTCTCTTCTTTTTTCTTTATTCTATAAAAGCTTCCTGCCTTCTGCCTCATTTTGCAGTTCTCCGAGTGGAGACTGTCTGCTTCATGAAATGTTAAATAAAGTTTGTTTGTATCACCTAAATTGTTTTCTTTAATCATTTTTTAACAATGTTAATCCACTTTACAATTCACATTCCAATACTAATTGACAGTGCACATTCTTAGGAAACACTATTATTCATGTCATTTTAATTCACAACTAACCAGGTGGTGCAAATTCAGATTGTATGTTCAGTTACTTTAGTATGTTGTTTGTCTTCAGTATCTGTCATCAATCAAATGTTTCTTTGTTTTATATGTGTAATGGATTTTCGTGGCAATTATGTTGTCATGAATCACCATGCTATCGACCTTACCAAATATGTTTTGTCTGTATTCTATCACCTAAACTATGAAATTGTATCTTTCACCTAAAATGAAATGATTGTAAAAGTAAATTCCTTGAGACCAATTTACATTTTTCTTTCAATAAGAATACAATTTAAATTTGAGGAATGAGGCAGAATTTGCCTTCTTATTTCCAGAGTCATTTTACTGGGCACACCGTGAAGTAAAAGAACAAAGTGTCACATTTCCCTCCATCCTCTTAAAGGTACTCTTGTTTTGGGTAGTAAAAGGCCATTATTTTCATGAAAATCTTTATTAAAAGGAACAAAGGATAAATTCTATCACAATTTCCTTGCAAAAACATTGACTTCAATCACATTTCATCACATATTTTAGCTAGCAATTCATGTTTTAGAAGTTAGGTTTCAAAAATATTCTATTTCAGTGGAAAATTTCACTGTACTTTTTGTGATTGGCTTACTATACCTTTGCCAACAGCTCCCTCTATGTTCCATAACACAGATACTTATTGTTCATGCTGTGAAAAACTGTGGATGTATCATTTTGTGATAAATACCCTCTTAGAAAAGAACTTAAGCTATGCAGTATTTTGCAGTGGAACATTAGGAACATAGGTTTTTAGTTGCCTCTATTGTGCAAAATGTGTCTTATTGTTTAAACTAGACTTTTATTACTATTTTTTTAGGGTTGATTCATTAAACTTCTATTTTAACTATATTTTTTACATACAATTATATTAATGTAAAAAGAACTGGGATCATGCAGACTGGTATAATGTGGTAGCATATTAGACTAGTTTTTTATGACTTGAGATTATGTACATTCTCTTTATATCTGTGTTTTACTGCTAGGATAAAATTAAGCTGACTTAGATTTTGAAATAAAATATGATGAAAAAGGGAACATTTTTGTTAATGAAAAGAAGGCATATTTATCAGCAAGTGGAAAAAGCTGACAGTTCAACCCCAGTGACCACTTTAACTAAGATATTATAAAAGGCTTGCTTTTTTGTGGGGGAAAAATTCATATGGTGATATATGAAATGAAATTTCATAATTGTTTTAATTTATGTTCATTGGAAAATCCATAGAAGTAGAACATCCAAACTCTTTTCCTGTAGCATCTTCAGGTAATCACTTTTCTATTCCCTGTTGAGCTAAGACGTGATTACAGAATTCTTCTTAACACAATACTCCTACTGGTCACAAAGTTTGATTTTAGATGAAAATTACCTTTTCATTTCTGCTGATATTTCTCATTGGATAATAAATGTTAAAATTTTGCTAAAACAGCTATGCTGAATTTTTGATATACTTGTTGGGAAGTTAAAAGCACAAGTATTATACTAGTTTTATAAAAGAGTTTTATATTAGAGGTATTTTTCTAAAATTTATGGTTTAAAGTTAATTTAAAGCTATTCCTTTTCCTTATGTCAAGATTCTAATGTGATCTCTTAATAAGAAACTTGTTCTGGGGAGCCAGCCCCATAGCCAAATGGTTAAGTTCATTCGCTGTGCTTTGGCGGCCCAGGGTTTCGCCTGTTCAGATCCTGGGCGTGGACATGGCACCACTCATCAGGCCATGTTGAGGTGGCATCCTACATGCCACAACTAGAAGGACCCACAACCAGAAGTATATAACTATCTACTGGGGGGTTATTTGGGGAGAAAAAAGCAAAAAAGGAAAAAGAGATTGGCAAGTTGTTAGCTCAGGTGCCAATCTTTAAAAAAAAAAAAAGGAAACTTGTTCTAAAGTTACTTGGTTATGCAGAAATGTAAATAGAGAAAGGCACTGTACCTAAATGAGATAAAAATTACAGAAAGTTGATCATTTTAAAACAAACCTTTGTATCCACATAGAAAGCAAATTGGTACACCTCATTTTCTCATTTAAAATATTTTTCATAGCAACCTAAATAAAGAGAGCATATTTTTCCCATTTTAAAATTGGTAAACTGAGACTAAGAAATTATAAGTAATTTGCTTAAGTCATACAGCTAATTTATGATGAAGTTAAAATGCAAATTAAATTTGCCCTACTTCCAAGATGCCATTCTTAACCTTTCCATGATATTTTATCCTTTTCTTTTTAGGTTGGCCTATAAATGTATACCAATGGTAATGGGAAAACACACCATGTATGTTATATGTAAAATGTATGGCGTATAGACATAAAATTACTTTATACATGACTACTTAAGCAAAATTTTACTAGAGGAAAAGATTTACATCATGCAGATCAGTCAAAAGGCTGATGTCTCCAGTATAGAAATGAGCCTTATAATGAAAAAGTCACCTTCAAATATCCCATCAGTAAAAACTGGAAATAGGAGCATAGAATACACAGGAGAAGAAATATGGAGAGCTTATCAACAGCACAAGCGCACCAGGAGTCCAAGAACAACAAATAAATATAAATGTAAGATGCTATATATCACCTATCTACTGGAAAAACAATTTTATAAATTTATGAAAACTTGTATTTGTGAGGGTGTAGTGTAAAGTGGAGTCTTACATGCTGATCACAGAATTATATTTTGCATAAACCTTTTGGGAGAACTGTATATTCATTTTAACTCATTTCTGCTTTTACTAATCTCTCCCACTAATATACAGAAAATGTGTACCAAGATGCACATTGCAACTTTATTTGTAAGAACCAGCAAAAATTGTTCACGTTTGGATAATGTTTAAAGAAGGTAGTCATCATCTATGCTGTGAAATAAAAGAATGGCATAGAAAGTACAAACATTGAAGGATGTCCAGAATGTATTGGTGAAGGGGAAATAAAACTCATGACTCAATAAAGTAGGTGGGATATTATCTTATTTTCAACTGTTAATTACAATGGTTACTCACAACCAGTAAGAATTCGAAAGGATAATGGAATGGTAGGACATTTATTTATGCTGAACTCTACTTCTGTATTTTTTTAAATTTTCAAATATATATATTTTTTATTAATTAAAAATCAGTAACTTTTGGGGGCCAGCCCTGTGGCATAGTGGTTAAGTCCGTGTGCTCTGCTTTGGTGGCCCAGGGCTCACTGGTTCAGATCCTGGGCGTGCACCTACCCATTGCTCATCAAGACATGCTGTGGCAGCATCCTACATACAAAAATAGAGGAAGATTTGCACATGTTAGCTCAGGGCTAATCTCCCTCACACACACACGAGAAAATCAATTACTTTTAAAATATTTTTTTTTAATTAGCAGAAAATTCAAAAGCAAAGTTAGGTACACTTTAATCTAAGTGACATCTGCTTATATGCAAGATTATAACAGAACACAAAAAAGAAATCATTTCAGAAGAAAAATATGGCAGTGTGAATTGGAAAGCATTGCTTCTCCAAAATACAGAAACAAATGACAACATTCTATAATTAGGGGAAGTAAATTTAATATAGAACAAATTAAGTACCTTTCCAGAAGTGGAAATGCAGTGTCGTCTCTATCACAGGAGAATATGTATTTCAAGTGTTGTAGGGAAATTCAGAAAATTAAGTGATACTTGAACTGTCACTAAAAAAATAAAATAAAAGAGCAACTCAGCGACACAAATAAAACAAAGCATACCTAAATGCTATGTTTCTTCTTTTCTTATTCCCATCTCGTGTTCATTCCTTTCATCCATTACATTCCACTAGAACAAATCCACACTTTCTTAAATCCCAAGATTTGCTCAAGAGGTTCCTCTGCCTAGAAGAGACCTTATCCCCCTTTGATGATTCTACACTGGTCATCTTTCTCAGGTTAGGCTACCTAACAAACTCCAACTCTCAGGGGCTTACAAAAACAAATGGTTATTTTTTTTTAAAGACTTTATTTTTTTAGAACAGTTTTAGGTTCATGGCAAAATTAAGAGGAAGCTCTAGAGATAGCCCATGTACCCCATGCTGCTACCCACACACACAGCCTCTGTCATTCTCAACATCCCCCAGCAGAGTGACACATTTATTACAATTGGTGAGCCTACACTGACACATCATTATTACCCTAAGTCTATGGTTTACATTAGGGTTCATTCTTGTTGCATATTCTATGGGTTTGGACAAAGGTATAATGACATGTATCCATCATTACAGTATCATGCAGAGTATGTTCACTGCCCTAAAAATCCTCTGTGTTCTGCCTATTCATTTCCTCCTTCCTCCAACCCCTGGCAACCACTGATCTTTTACCATCTCCATAGTTTTATCTTTTCCAGAATGTGATGTAGTTGGAATCATACAGTATGTAGGCTTTTCATATTGGCTTCTTTCACTTAGTAATATGCATTTATGGTTTCTCCATGTCTTTTCATGAATTGATAGTTCATTTTTTAGTGCTGAATACTATTCCATTATCTGGATATAACCCAGTTTATTTGTCTATTCACATATGAAGGACATCTTGGTTACTTACAAATGCTTAGCTTTTTGCTCATACTCCATGAGGAACTTGGGAGAGCCGCAATCATCCCTGGCTCTGTGGGCTGTGAGGGCTGAATCCATATGGCTTAGCATTTCAGAATCCAGGCTGGAGGAGTTGTCTCTGTCTTGGATTTGCTGTTGTCATGGTTGAGCGGTGGAGCAAAGAGACTCCCTCTAAATCAGATGATAGCATTTAAAACAGTCGATGTAGCAAATGTTGTCTTTACTCACAGCCCATTGGCCATCTTTCCCATGACCCAGTGAAGACATTGGGTGGGAAAGCATGAAAGGAAGGGAAGACCAGCATGATTGTGAACATATATTACAATCTACCACTGTGATTGAATTAGAACAGAACAAGTTGATCACATTTTTCTTATCCTATATGTTTTTTATCCTCTAAAAAATCATCCCAATGATCAAGGAGGTGGTCAGGTAATACCCAAAAGCACTCACACACATACACAAACACATGCACAGATCAATCAGTCAATCAATGAGAGCCCATTTCCAGCTCTAGCATGACTGAAATGTTGAATAATAAACGTTTGGATACCTAAAGGATGGCCTTTCATTTGAACTGTTGATAGTATTAGAGGACTTGGAAGATGAGCCTGTTCTGTGCGCATTCTCTCTCATAAATCTGGAATTGTTTTTAACATGCCTGGTGATTCTCAGCTTTAGTCACTTTCAAATGCATATTTCTTGGTAAACTTATTACCATTCACCAATCTTGAATGTGAGACAACTTGCATATCTCATGATAATTCAAACACACTTGTCTAAAACTGAAGCTTCAAACCTGAATAATGCATACAGGAGTTCTAAATGATATTTTATAATTAGTATTTCAAAGTACATCACTATTTACATTTTATGGTCATTTGTTTATCTCATAACCTTCTTTGTTAAGACCTATGACCTGAAAATTCAGTCATGATTATAAAACACGTGGAGAATTTTAAACATGGTTTAAATGGAGATTTGGAGAAATTCAACATCATGAGATTATAATTTAATTAAGCATAGAAAATACAAGTGAAAAGGAATATTGATACCAAAATACTTCACAAATAAGGCAAAACAGTTGAAAGTATTGTTTTAAATCAAACTGTTATAGGAAATGGAAGGCTTTGGGGATACTGGTACAGCAGGGACAATATCTCATCTTTTCTATTTTCCCTTAAGTGGCTTCAAGTGTGTTAAGAATTATAATCCATTTTAGCAAATGTTTGTAAGCTTACTGATATGAACGTGAAAGAGAAATGATTGAATTAAAACTTATATTGCTTGCCCTAAAGGAATTAAAGTTTAATTTGACATTTATTGATCCATAAAATCTAGCTAGGAAATTGTCTTGAAAATTGGCACAGCTTTGGAAATGAAATGTAATTGTAATCTACCCCAGTTCACTGGATCCATCTGACTTGGACTGTAGCAGGTATGGGAGGTCTTTGTTTCTGACTAGAAGCAGCAATGCAGATCATAGTCAATAAGAGCAACTGAGGCTCAGTTTAGGTAGATATATCTTCAGGTATGGTTTACTTGAAAGAGAAATAGAGTCTTCTTGAATTATAGAGAATGAGAAAGGAAATGAACCTCAGGTATCTCTTTAGTGAACTTCTTCTTTAGTCTCCTACATGGGCATCTACAGAACACAGTGAACTGTGGTCCGCCTCAGAACCTGCCTCCATATTAGTCACATGTTCCCGCAAGGGTGAAACCCAAGTCAAGGTTATTAATGGAGACACAGTGGGTTTCTTTAGATGAACTTCAACATACAAGTGGAATCAAGGTATTCAGCATAAATAGTAGGAGCACCAAACTCAAAGTCCTGAAAATTAGACCCAAATAAACCAGAAGAACCAAAAATTGAAGACTAAAGAGCTTAACTTAATTGTTGAGGATGTGGTTTCCTTCTCTTGGGCTGTTTTTAATAAAACGTCCTTAAATCTTTCTACTTAAAAACCTTTCAAAATTTACTGAGACTTCCTCTCAGCAATTTAGCAGGAGTGCTTCTGGAATGATGGAGGTAGAATTAAGGCATAAGTGGATTGAAGAGTAGGTGAAAATTGAAAAAGAAACATGGAAGAAGTGTAGAATCCTCTTCTTTAGTAGTTTAAACAGGGCAAAGGGGAGAGTGTTGTGTACTTGCGAGACTGAGAGAAGTGCAAGACTTTATAGCAGGCATGCTGTAATAGGAGCTATGTTTTAGAATAGAAGGGACTTGAAACCTGTGAATATGCAACAAGGAAACAGATATTAGAGAAGCAGACTTTGGAGATATAGGAAAAAAGAAAGAAAAGCTGATGGAACAATGGCCTTGGCTTCTCTTTGCTACATGGGTCAACATCACGGAACCATATTTGGTGCCTCATTTCCATCACAGTCCACATCTGGTACATCAGCAAATCCTATCAGCACTACCTCCAAAATAGATCACAAATCTACTACTTCTCACCACCTGTAATGCTAACATTTTACCTTTGCCAACATCATTTCTCACTGACTACTGCTGTAGCCTTCCAATTGACCTCCCACTTCCATGCTTAACTTACAAAGGTCTTACTCCTCCTGCTGGTCTCAGCTTAAAGCAGATCCTGTCATTCTTCTATCCCAATGGCGCAATGGCTTCCCATCATACTTAGGAAAAAAATCCACTAAGGTCCTATGTGTTGGGATTCCTGCCTGCCTCTCCAGGTTTTTTGTTGTTCTTGTTTCTTTTACTGTATCCCTTCTCACTCACTTTACTGCAGCCATATTGACTTTTTAAATGTTCTTGGAACATCTCAACCGCATCTTAACTCAGACCTTTTGCTTTTGCTATTCCAATAGGCTGTATAGCCACATAGCTCACTCCTCCATTCATTCAGAATTTTGTGCAAATACTACCTTTTTAGACAGGCTTTCTTGGGTTAGAAGAAGCATTCTCTATCACCTTACACTACTTCATTTTTCCTTATAGTACTTATCACTACCTGACATTACAATACCTGCTGATACAACTATATGGTTGGTATTTTTATACTATACTGACCCAATGATGGCAGGAAATTTTTCTGTTTGGTATTTGCTTAAATGCTCAGCATCTCCAAGTTTATACATTAAGAGGGCCATCTTTAAGGAAACATACAAAACAGCGGTTAAAAATGAGTTATGAAAATGAATATTTATTAAAAATAAGAAAATAACCTTTTGTTTTTAATTATTTTGGTCAGCTTTATTGAGGTATAATTTATGGACTATAAAATTCACTACTTTTAAGTGTACTATTTTATGAGTTTTGACAGCTGTATAGAATCTTGCAGCATCCATCACAATCCTAATATCACCCCCAAAAGGGTCCTTGTATGCTTTTATAGTCAATCACCTCCCCCACCACTCCCAGATCTTGGCAACCTCTGATGAGGTGTCGATCACTGTAGTTCTGCTTTTCAAGAATTACATATGAATGGAATCATACAGGATGTAATCTCTTGTTTACTCAGTGTTTTTGAGATGATTTCGTGTTGTGGCTTCTGTCAGTTGTTCCTTGCTTCTTACTGATTAATACTATTTCGTTGTGTGCATATACCATAGCTTTTTTTCACCATTCATCTGTAGGCAGATATTTTGAAGCTTTCCAGTTTTTGGCTATTATAAAGCGGCATTGAACATTCACATATGAGGCTTTGTGGGGATACATATTTTCATCTTTGGAGTGGCATTGCTGTGGCATATGGTAAATGCATGTTTAACTTTACAATGAACTTCCAAATTGTCTCCTAAAGTGCATTCACACCAGGAAAGTATGAGTTTTGCAGTTGCTTTGCATTCTCACCAACACTTGGGAGCTTAAGCCTCTTAAATTTTTGTCGTTGTTGTAGTGTGTTGAGGCACTTCATGGTGACTTCCATTTGCATTCTCCAATGACTAATGATGCTAAGTGTTTTTCCCTGCGGTATGTGCCTTGCATTTATTTCTTCAGTGAAGTGTCTGTTCATACTTCTTGACATTGCTAGTATATAGAAATATAATTGAGATATAACAGTACTTTACATATCTCAAAAGAAGTTTTATCAGTATGTGTCTTGCAAATAATTTCTACTTCTCTGTATAAGGTTTATTTATTTATTTGCATACAATTATTTGATTTTTCCAGTATCGTTATGTTGAAGATTACTCTTTCCTCATTGAATTGCCTTGGTACTTTCGTTGAAAATCAAATATATGGGTGCGTCTATTTCTGGATTATTCATTCTATTCCATGGATCTATACATCTATCTTTATGATCATATCACACTGTCATGTTTATTGTCACTTTACAGTAAATCTTGAAGTTGAGTAATATAAATCTTCCAACTTCATTCCTTTAAAAATTTTTCTATTATAAGTCCTTTGAATTTCAAAATACCTTTAGAACCTGGTTGTCAATTTCTGAAAAATAACAACAAAAGGCCGCTGGAATTTTGACTGGGATGACTTTGATCTATGGGTTTGCTACTTTAATACTGAGTATTCCAATTCATGACATAGGATACTTCTCCGTTAATTTATGGTTTAATTAATATCTCTAGGCAATGTTTCATTGTCAGTGTACAGATCACACACATAGCTTAATAAATTTATCCTTACTGCTTTAATAGTCAGGAGTGTTATTGTAAATGGTATTTTAATTTTCAGTTTCTCATTGTTCATTGCAAGTATATAGAAATACAAAGCATCTTTGCAAATTGATTTTGTATTCTGCAAGTTTACTAGATTCACTTTTTTTCTAGAAGGTTTTTGGTAGGTTTCCCAGTATGCTCTGTATAAGTGAGAAATAAATATAGTTTTACTCTTTGTATTAGTGTCCTAGGGCTGCTGTAACAAGGTATCACAAATTAGGTGGCTTAAACAAAGGAATTCATTGTCTCACAGTTCTGGAGGCTAGAAGCTCCAAATCAAAGCTTCAGCAGGGTTTGCTCCTTCTAATGGCCAGGAGGGAGAATCTGTTCCATGCTTCTCTTCTAGCTTCTGGTAACCCTTGCATTCCTTCACTTGTAGATGCATGACTCCCATCCTTTGCATGGTGTTCTTTTTGAATATTTGTCTTCTCATGGCCATCTTCTTATAAGACATCAGTCATATTGGAAGAGGGGCCCACCCAACTCCTGTATGATCTCTTCTTCACCAATTACATCTGCAGTGACCTTATTTCCAAATAAGGTCACATTGAGGTACAGGAGGTTAGGACTTTAACATATCCTTTTAGATGTTGCAATTCAACTCATAGCACTTCAAATTTCCATTCTGTGACCCTTTTATGTGTTTCTCTTTGGCTTGTAATACTGAATGTGACTTAGTACTACACTAAATAGAAGTGATGAGAGCAGAGATCCAAATGGTGTCTATACCCACCAAATTATCATTTGAGGATGAGGGGGAAACCTGTATTTGAGATGAACAAAAACTGAGAATGGTCACCATGAGCAAATCCTCAAAAAGTGAAATTCTAAGGACTAGACTTTAGCATAAACAAGGCTGATTTTTATTGAAAGAGAAAATTCTGAGCTACCGACAAAAAGACAAAAGGAAGAAAAAGAAAATGGCAGTATGTAGGAAAATATAAATTAACTTAGACTGTCTAGAACAGTAATGACACAAATCGGTGAGGTTAAAAATTAAATTCTAATATGACACAATGTTTTGTTAAATTATTTAAAAGTGTTTTTAGGCAAAAAGACAATGATTTTTATTAAAACTTCAGTTGTGATAAGTTAGGTTTGTCAGTTATATTTTACTGATTAACCAATAAAAACATGGGAAAAAAGCATTTGGGTTACAAGACAATAAAGGAAAAACAATGAATAATAAGAAAATCAATTAATTTAAAAGAAAGTAAGGCAAGAAAGCAAAAAAATATAGAGAAAAATGTGGGACAGATGAAAAGTGCAAAAATAATTTTTTAAAAACTCAATAGATTTAAATCCACATAGATGAGAAGTTGTATTAAATGGACTAATTGTTCATCTAAAAATCAAGGACTTTCTAAACTGGATTCAACATTCATGAAAAAACAGAAAACATGCATTATATTTGACTTTATTATTTTATTTAAAATAATTTTTAATGAAAGCATATTAATTTCCCTTCTTTTTGGTGAGTAAATATCTAGGAGTTATTTATGTCATAATTTACTTTTTCTTTGTGAGTTAGACACCTTACTTCATGGCCACGTTGATTGCTTTGAATGCTGCAGTTTGTATACTATAACAATACTGGTTATGGTAAAGAGACATAATATTTTATAAATTTCACAGCTATTTTAAGCCTTCTACTTTCTCATTTATGAAATAAGGTGGTTAGCCTAGGATTTGTAAAGACAAGCATTATTATTTATTGATTATAGGCAATTTCTCCAGCATCTTCTGAGGAAAACTGACTACTGGACCATGCAAGAACAGGACATTGAAGTAAGCCCCTGACCCAAGAAAAAACACCTGAAAGTTTTGTTTAGTAGAGATCTGGAACGAGAGCTCTATGCATAGAGGAAAATGTGCCTGTTCCTAACAAGTAAATCCTCTTTTGGTGAGATTTGTTTTGAAATATATGGAATGAATTTAACATAAATAGAGAGAGGACAGAAGCCAAAAGACACATAGACCTTAGCTAAACCCCAGGCAGTAAAACTATGGGACTCCAGAAGCCAGAGATAAGCAGAAGCTATGAGTAAATAGAGCCATCAAGTGGAGCTGAAAGTAGAAACATGTTGGTCTCTATCCATAAGATAATAAATAACATACTAACTAGTTCAGCAACCATAATATTGGAGTAAGAATCAATGATGCCTGTATCTGAAAAAAACAAAAATACTAGGGTTTATTTTGATCCCTTAATCTACTAATTCTTCCTCCTCAACAGTATTCTAGATCTACAAGGCCTTGTTATGAAGTCGATCCTATCTCCTTATTTCTTTATTAAAAAAAACTCATAAAAATTCCTATCATCTGAGTAACGTGAGCAACCATCTTGCCATCTGAAATAACCAAAAACAGATAGATCTCCCCTATGTTTCTTCTGGTTCAAATAATTCCTAGAAGACCCTCATCAGCTGAGGCTAAAAGAATAGGCAGCAGCTATGCATAAAAAGTTACAGAATAGCAAATATGAATGTCTAGGGGTGGGAGAATATATGGCACACTGAGAGAAGTGGAAGTAACACAAAATCTGAAAGCACTGTGTAGCTAGTATATGGAGTTGAGGAGACAATCAGGTCCATATAAGAAGGGTTTGTATATGTTATTCTACAGCATTTAGATTTTGTCCTGCAAACAAAGTGGAGACATTGGAAGATTTTCAATAATGGACATGACAATTCTGCATTTTATAAGGTAACTTTGGTAGCCATGTGGGAAGCAGGTTACTGAGACTTCGTCTACTCTGGATGCCAGTTAGAAATCTGTTGCTATGATTGCGGTGAGAAATGACACACCCTTGAACCACGTGGTGACATAATTAACATAAAAAGGAAAATCAAGTAATTACTATCAAGCAGGCACTCTGCTAGATTTTTGAGATGCAGAGATTAAAAATCATAACCCCTGAGTAACAAAAACTCTTACATAATTGCTAGAAACTAACAAGTAAACAGGCAAGATAGAGTGAAAGGTGTTAACTAGATGTTTTCACAGAATACTGTAGGAATACACAGGCAAGAAAGGTAACAGACGAGAGAGAACAGCATGTTCAAAGACACTGGAATGAGAGAGAAAAGATTTATTTTACACTCTTGTTCTTATCAAACAGGTCTACCCACTGTGTCCATTCTGTATCACATTTGCTCTCTACTTGATGTTTCCAAAATGTGCCCCCCATCACTCATACATTCTCACTAGTAGAAAAGCAGGGTAAGTTTTACATTATCCATGAGGATTTTCGTCTTTTTTTTGCTGTTTTTCCTTCTCTGAACTCATCGATATCATTGGGTTTAATATGAATTTATCACTAGCTATTTTCATGCGAGTTTTGTCTTCATTGTTAAAATCTAAAGGTTTTTAGGATTATATTTTTTATTCTTTCCACAATATGTACTACCTGATTGTGTTGTCTGCAATAAATGTACTTGTTGATGGGTGAATGGAGAAATGGATGGATGAAGGAAGAGAACCACTTGTTCAATCCTACAACTAGTTCTAAGTGTCATCGATTTATATTTAATAAAGGAAGAAAATGTCTAATATTATTGTGATTGACATCAGAATGAAGAAATAAGTTGGGTTCTCAAAGGTGTATGAGCACTTTTCAGCACACACATTCTCTTCCTATAAAACTCAATAAATTGTTTAAAGAGTTGCTATACTCAGAGGAAGTAGTTAAAACATTACTGGAGGGAGAGTTCACAAACTCTAATATATTTACAAAGTAAGTCTTATAGTCCTAAAAGCTTTCTGGATATCTAATATATCCATGCATTATTCTCTCTCAGAATCTTTACATCACAACATCTTTGTTCTTCCATCATGAGACTGTTTGCAACATCCTAATTTGGTGCTGTGTCCTTTAATCCATTGTTCTCAGTATTTTCCCATTATAATTTTCTACTCTCTTTCCTCCTTATTATGTTACTTGACCTTCTTACATTGGTGGATAAGAATTATTATGCATGTGAGAATCATAGCAATTACTGCTTTGTGTGTTAATAAGTATTTATTCTGATTTTATTAGAAATAATGTTATGATGATGTTGAATTATAGAAATGTGTGAATTGGTTGTGGGCTTCACAAAACAAAGCCTTTGAAACTATTGCCAAAAGCAAAAGTAAACATAGCTAGTTTCTTTAAAATTTCTTGCTAAATAAACATATAAGTAAAAGTACTAAAGCAAATTTTCACCTACTGTGACGGAGTAGGAAAGATAAATAAATGTGATATTCACTCTAGCATTTTGGATGAAGATTGTTCTAAAAACCCCTAAACATACTTTTATTGTTTCTACTATTCTTTAAAAGAATGTTCCACAGCTCTAGCTTAGAATAACTATGATTCTTTTTCTTTCCCCTAGAGATACTAGATAAATGGCTATAACGGACAGAAGCAGTTTGCTCCAGGACCTAAGACCATGTTCAGATACACAGGTTACTAAAAAGGTTATACTTAGATCCAGGTACAGGACTCTAAGCCGTGTATGTGAATAACAATTAGCCTCAAAAATCAATAAAAAGCAAGGCTAGTGACAAAGGTGATGGAGCTAGAGTATAAAAACATGTGACTGGCCTTAGAGCAAGCAAGTTGTTGTATATGAGAATTTTCTTTCAAATGGAGTGTTTGATTAAGTAGTCCAGTTAGATCCTAGTAGCTAACAGGATGCCAAGATATCAGTCAATAAACTTGCACATTGCCAATTTCCAAGGATTCTGCGATAAAAGAAATTTTATAATGCTTTTCTAATCACTGAAATAGATATTAGTTTTAAAAATGTGAGCTAAGAAATGAAAATTTGGGGGATTTCTGTTTTGCCCTCTGCTACCAACTACTGTGAGGTCTTTATTAAAGCATTTTAACCTCATTGCATGTTGGTTTCTTAATATGTGTGATGAAAATGATAATATCAAACAATTCCTGAGGGCATGGCAATTAACTAGCATTTATAAAATGCTTTAAAGAGAGGTGCAATGTGAGAGAAAATTATTTAATGTAAACCAGTAGATAGCTTATGAGCATACCATCTGAATGAGAACTCTGTATCCACTGAAATAGCTGGATGTGATAAAAAAGACAGCTGGAATTTAAAAATAAAAGTTTAAAAATCTGGCAACTAATCTAGAATTCTCACGACATACAGATAGCTAATTATCTTGACTTTGCTCTTCAGAGCACATTGTAACAAGCTATAAGTTTTATTTTCATCATACTTTTTAGTGGTTTGGCTTCCACCCACAGAAAAAAGAGCAAAATGAAAGATCGTCCAATCAATCAGTTGCAATAATCACCATATTCCCCAAAAGTGATTAAAAATATATCTATATTCAAGAGAAGATTACGCAGGTGAAAGAAGAGAAACAGTGATCTGAAAGATAAATAAGAAGTGGGTTAAAAAGACAAGATAAATGCTTTCCTGTTTGAGATGAATGCCAAGGTTATGTATAGAGGTTGATCGAGCTGACAGCTAAGCTCAGTAACTGACGCACACACACAAACTATGACTCATGGTGAGTCAGTAGATTGGTCCAAACAGGCTGAAGAGAAACATTCTGTATGTACCCTGTCTCTATTCCACATTGTCTTGAGCAGATAATTGCCTCTTGCTTTGCCATCAGGGAGAAGGAGAGCAGCAATAGCGCCCAAAAGTTAAAGAGCGACCCCAGAGCAGTGACATTTGGACACTGAGGGAGTGGAGAGCTCATGGCAATGAGCACAGATAGGTTGACTGACCCTGAGAGTCCCTTTTTGCTGTCTTTCCCTGTTCTGACTTGAGGGCTGGTTGTAACAAATGATGCCAATAGCTGGATAAAAGAGTTGTGTCTTGGGAAGATGCTCAAGAGCCATTCCCGGGTCAAAGAAAGCGGTACAGCCTGGTAAATGAGTGGATAGAAACTGATTGATTTATGACAACATTAAAGTCTTTCTACCTTGAGGTGTGTCCACTTTCACCACTTGCATCCTCTAAACTAAGGGTATCAATTGATTGCCAGCGCAGCTCATGGCCCTGAGAGAACAAAAGTTCGTAAGATGGTTTACAATATAAGTGTAGCACCTGTGTACTACGAAACAAAGATCACAACTGGAATTGCCCATGCCAATGTAACTAGAATAAATGAAAAAAACAAAGAAACAAGTAAGAATGTAAGCTAGCATAATAACTATTCTCAGAAAAATAAAAGAGATATTATAAACATTAAGCAAAACGAACTGAAATAAGTTATAGTAAAACGGATATAAAGGGTATAAATGTACAGACATATGAAATAAATAACAATGGATGGGTTGAATAACAGAGTGGAAGTACTCACAGAATAAGATAGCAAACTATATGATCAAACCCTCACAAAACACATCAAGAAGAGATAAAAAGATAGAAGGAAGGGAATACAAGTTAAAGGACATGAAAAAGCAAAGTAAAAATAATGTTTCATCCTGGGGGCTCAAAGTAGTAAATCAAAAGTAGGAAATACTAGAAAAACATTAAGCACAAGAAATCGGTAACATCAGACTGAAAAGGTTGAGAGTACCAAAAAGAACTGCTGACAAAACACACATTCTGGTGAAATTTAAGCACCCAAGTCCGAGAGAAAAGCTCTGAACTGTTCTAGAGAAAAAGAAACAGGGACAAAAATTATAGTGACATCAGTTGTCTCAGGATCATGCCATCTAAACTGAAACTCTGTGTATCTGCTGGAGAAAATCAGAAGACAATGGAACTATAGCTTCAAAATATTGAAGGAAAAGATGGTTTAATCTATAATTTTATAATCAAAGTATATTTTCTTGTAAACATTTTACAGTTGAGTCTGTTTTTTATTCCACTCAGACAATCTCTGTCTTTTAACTGGTGTATTTAGTCATTCATATTTAAAGTGACCATTGATATATTTCTTTTACTATCTATCATGTTTATAACTGTTTTCTACTCATTATATCTGTTCTGTTTCTTTTTCCCTCCTTTTCCACCTCCCTGCTCTGCTTTTATTTGAGCATTTTGTATGGTTCCATTTTATCTCCTCTCTTTGCATATCAATTATCCTTCTTTTTAAAATTGTGTTAGTGTTTGCCCTAGAGTGTCCAACATGTGTTTTTAACAAATCTAAGTTCACTTTAAAATAACACTGTAGTGTTTCACATGTAAAACTTTTTAATGGAGTATTCCGGTTACTCCCATTCATTATGACACACTGCGGCCGTTCATTTCACTTATCCATATGGTATAATCACCCAGTAAACTTGAATCAATTAACTTTAGATTGTTATTAATTAGAAAAGCAAAAGATTTTATTTTTCCTTCCTTTATTACTTCTCCTTCTCTATTCTTTACGTGAATCTGAATTTCTGATTTACATTATTTTCATTATGCCTGAAGGATCCATTTCTTCCAAGGATGGTCTGATGATGATAAATTCCCTCACTTTTTGTTTACTGCAGAACGTATTTATTTCTCCTTCACTTTTGAAGGATAATTTTGCTAGATACAGAAGTCTATGTGGTGTTGTTTCCTTAACATTTTAAATATTTCACTTCAGCCTCTTCTTGCCTGCGTGGTTTCTGATGAGCAGTCAATGTAATTCTTACCCTTGTGCTCCTCTATAGATAAGAATTTTCACCTGCTGTGGCTTCTTTCAAGATATGCTCTGTCTTTATGTTTCTATAGTTGGAATGTAATATGCCTAGGTGGGGATTGTTTTTTGGTTTTTAATTCTGCTTTATGCACAGTGTTCTCTGAGCTTCCTATAGCTGTAATTTTGGAAAACTGTCAACTATTAACACTTCAAACCTTTCTTCTACTCTGTTCTCTATTTCTTCTCCTTCTGATATTTCCACTGTGTGTATAATGTACCTTTTGAAATTGTTCCACAGTCGTAGGTCTTCTGTTTTTGTTTTTTCATTCTTTTTTCCCTTTGAATTTCAGTTTGGGAAGTTTTTATTGACATGTGCTCAAGTTCACTGATTCTCTCTTCAGCCATGTACAGCCTACTGATGGATGCATCCAGCCAAGATGTTCCCCTGTGAGGCTGTAAGTGAAGGTCTTCCATTAGTTCTGGAAAATTCCCAGACATTTTCTTCTCAAACATTACATAAATCTCATTCTCTCTCTCTTCTCCTACTAAGATTTCAGTTACACATATATTAGTACTCCTCGCTTTATTTGGAATGTCTCATAATCCTATTTTAATATTTTAAATCTTTTTTCTCTTTGTTTTGTGATGTGTATAATGTCTTCTCTTCTGTTTTCCACTTCCCTAAGTGTGAAGTTCAAGTGTATAGTACTGGTGGATTCTCTTGGGTTAAAAGTTATTTCAATTTTAATATTATATTATATAAACCTGACACTGTAAATGGATTTTATGTATAATTTTCATATTTATCAAATGTGAAACAATATTGAGAACAAGTTGTAATAAAATGTACAATATATCCTAATTTCAGAAATTTAAGGTGAAAAATAAATGTGTGACTTAGGTCAATGAATAATGGTAATGCTGAGGGAAGTAAATTCTCTTCCATTCATAGTTTTTCCATCTCTGATTATATCTTCTAATGAAAAACATAAGACATTTATAGAAATATCCAAAATGGTGAAATAATAGATGTTGGTCTTCTTGTTCCTTGCACTGTTTTTCTATGCCTCATTTCCAGGCAACTCATACTTTAAGCATCCTCCTGCTTTGTCCTAATTTCTCCTTCTATCAGAGTCTTGATCAATTTTCATTACCGTAACACATCTATGCCATCAATCCTGTGGTATTTTTTCATATCTTAAGCCTTGCGGCTAATCCAAAACTAATACCTTCATAAAGAAGAAACTTCTGGCAATAGGAATATGTGGGAACAGCTAATTAGGGAATGAGGAGGCCTGGTGAAATTTATCTTATGGAGGAGATATCATCGCTATTTCTTCGTAGGGGGCCAGTCTATTACAGGAGCGATAAATATTTTTGTTTTATAAATACTATTATGATTATTAATGATTATTTATAAATACTATTATGCTGTTAATGATTATTTGGCCTATTTAAGAAAGAGTGAGTTTTACCTTTTTTTTTTTTTTAAGTACTCAGATTGTCTGCTCAAAATACTTTTCCAACACTCATTTTCCCCCACTCTTCTATTCTGTCCAAGAAAAGAAAATATCACTAACTCTTGGGAAAACTACTTCATAATAAGACAACAAAAATAAATGGTTTATATATTATTATATATGTATAATAATTTATAAAGTAGAATCACAATTTGAAAGAGCTTTTGCATCAACACTAGGGCACCATTACAATGAGAAAGCCTGTAATTATGTTGTAAAGGTCTGGTATTCCAGGAAAATGTCACTTCAAAATAAACTTCTAACAGTTAATTATCAGTGATATTTAACTTGTACAAAAATTAAATATCACCATATAATCCTATGATCATTTTATTGCTTTTGTGGACATTTCAATATTTTAAGGGTTTTCAAGTAACAATGAAAAAGGCTTGCCACTGAGCCCAGTTCTTAGTTTTGCATGAAAAACTATATGACATTCTTGTGCTTTGTTTTACAAATAGACCTTTACAAAAAATGAGCAAAACTGTACATTGTCACCAAGAACTAAACATAAAATTACACACTGTACCTTAAGTTGTTAAATTCCCAAAACTAGTTTTATTAAATATGAAATATAATACCAACTAGAAAAATGGAACTTCCAAGTTCCTATTAGAGCCAGCTCAGATCCTAAATAATCGTATGAACTGATAACAGCTATTTCATAAGTGAAATTCTGTGAATAAATTTAAAGTTTATTAGCAGTAGCATGTTTTTTCAGTTGAAGTCATAAATACTATGTATTAGTAACATAATATATGTTCACTATATGTAAAGATTATATAAGCCATAAATGAAAATATGAAAAATTTTTTGAGAAGAAAAGCAAAAGATGAACACTTTGTGTGGGTTTGAATACTTATCAGATAAAATAGTAAAGAGCCGTTTTATCATATGCATTCCCCTGGTGGAATAGGGTCACCCAGAACTTATGTTTCCCATACTCTCATCCTTATCAACTTCTCATCAAAAAAAATGATTTCTGATTCGATATACACTCAAATGTAAATGAAATAGTCAAAATTATTGTTTGTCCAAAGACGTGAAATATTCCTAGTAGAAAATATTGTGAAGATAGAGCTATAAAGTCTAGATATCCCTCCTTTAAATATCTCCCAATCTTCTCACCAATGCCAGAGGTGACAGTACTAGATATCCACGTTCCACGCTAATAGAGCTCTGAACACCCATGCAGCAGTCAAAGGTAAAAGGGTGTGAATTATGTATGCATACCTCATTGCATTGCTATTATTTTAAAATTATATCTCTATAATGAAACATGGATTGACTGAACCTATGTGTTTGTGCTCACGGAGTCCCTTTTAATTTTAACGATATCACCTTTGTTCTATAAAGTTGTGTACGTTTTGGAGTAAACCCCACAAATTCTAGCCCTGGCCTCTAATCACTGATGAATGACAGTTGTAATGAACTGGTTTTGCTTCAGTAGTATTGAGAAAATATTTTTATGGAGTACATCTGCTTTGGTGAGTACTTAAAGATGGCAGTTCTGTGTTTATTAAGAATATATACAGGGGCTGGTCCAGTGTAGTGCTTAGGTTCATGCATTCTGCTTTGGCGGCCTGGGGTTCACAGATTCAGATCCCAGGCACAGTCCTACACACTGCTTATCGAGCCATGCTGTGGCAGCATCCCACATACAAAATAGAGGAAGATTGGCACAGGTGTTAGCTCAGTGACAATCTTCCTCAAGCAGAAAGAGGAAGATTCACAACAGATGTTAACTCACAGCCAGTCTTCCTCATAAAGGAAAAGAAAAGAATATATACAAAAGAATATAAAGTGATCTTTAAAACAATATGGGTAAAGAGAGGGTAAGCTAAAAATATTCTTAAGTTTAAACCTGACGGAGTATCCAGGGGAAATTTTTCTGTAGTTCTAGATAATAAATACCCATAGAAGCACCCAGAATATGGAGAGAGTAGGAAAAATAATTCAGTAAGACAATTGGGACATGTAGGACCACAACCACAGTCTGAGAATTCCATAGCTGAAATCAAAATTTTGTCCATCATTTACCCTTACGAGTTAGACTATATACAACTGATTCCTCAACAGCTTTGACAAGCCTTTGCCAGTTGGAGACATCCTAATGATAATTTAGCTTCACATTTGGGGTATGACAATACCTACTGCACACTAGGGGTCACTTTCCTTTGCTAAATTTTAGCCAAGGATTGAAGTCATGTATGAAAATACCAAAAGATACTTATATTTTCTCACCTTTTTCTTTTCATTTTCCTTCTGTGTCCTGGGTATAAAAGATGGGAAGAAGATGTAAGCATATTAAAGCATAATAAGAAATCACAAGTGGATGTTGGTATTTCTTTACATTTGTTTTTCTATCTAGCATACAGTTAAAATTAAGACACTATCAAGGAATATTAATGTATACTGGTATTTGAAATTTTTTCACTCTCAGTACAAGTGACTTTTTGATGGACTTTGAGTTTTATAGCATTTCAGTTGTGTCCAAAATAGATAGATGATAGATGGATAGACAGATAGATGAAGCAAATAATTTAGTAAGTAGTTACTATGTGCTAGACTACTCATACATATATAGGCAGAGAGAAAAGGGAAATCACATTAATCAAGTGTTTTTATGAAATAAGATTTTGAAGGACTTTTTATTGTCCATTGTTTTATAGACCAATAGAATCAGGCTCTATGAATCAATTTGTATTGTTTTTCACCAGCAAGGAATTTTATATTACATGTATATGTAATATGTAGTACATGTGGATCTACCCCATTTTTCTAAATTATCCTGTAGTAGCCTATATGGCTATTCTGTATGGATAGTCAGAACTCAACCCAAACCAGTGCCATGATAACAAGTAGCCACAGGAACTGCTTTTAAACAAGTTCAACCAAACAACCACTTGGCTCAGAAATAAACATGTTTATCAATTTAACCAAGCAGTGACAGACTTAATCCTGAATGTCAGCCAGTTGGTAGTGGACTCATTCTAATAAACACACCTCTGAGGATTAGCCAGTCCTCCACATTGTCACTTGAGTAACCATGCTTCCACAGATAATGGCAACCCATTTACAGCCCTGAAAATCCACCAATCCCTATAGCCATAGAGTGGATTTTACTGTATGAATATTAAAAATAAATTTTAAAATATGTGAAAATCATTAACATACTGATGTCCAATTGTTCTCCAGCTTGGCCAGTAGTATCCCCTTCAGGTTCTCCCTGTGCCATTTTAACATGTCTCTATTATTTTTTAAGCATTTTCTTACCTTCTTGCATGGGTAGATATTCCAGGTTCACCATGTAATATCTCGGCATCAGCACTAGAATAAGATATCTCCTAGATATATCTGTAGGATAACTCTGGCTCCTTTCAGTGGAAAACAGTTTTAAAAATCAAAATGGTATCATGATGTTTTGTAACTACTGGTATCTCTGTTTTGGGGCTCTTACGTCAGGTAGAGCTGGGGTATTGGTTTTTTTTCGTGAGGAAGATTGGCTCTGAGCTAACATCCTTTGCCAGTCTTCCTCTTTTTGCTTGAGGAAGATTCACACTGGGCTAATATCTGTGCCAGTCTTCCTCTATTTTGTATGTGGGATGCCACCACAGCGTGGCTCACAGGTGGTATTGGTCTGCACCCAGGATCCGAACCCACGAACTTGGGCTACCAAAGAGGAGCATGCCAAACTTAACCTCTAGGCCACGGGGCCCAAGCTAGGAAATTTATACTATATAACTACATTATTTGTCTTGTATTCAGTGTTGTATTTATACATATACATATAAACACGCACACATATATGTGTGTTAGTTGTTGTGAATTCAGAGTGAGAACTCTAGTTCCAATCTAACCTGCTAACCCAAAGTGTTCTTCCTGCCGTCCATCCATGTGCATCTCTTTCTTTTCCCGCGTGAGAACCAGCTTGATACCGCACAAAATCAATATATTCACTCATTTTCTCATTTCTGCAGTAATCACAGAATAGTTTCAGAATGGCCACAGCTGTATCATTACCAACAGTCACCACTGATAACCTACTAAGTGAAATAAAAGACTGTCTGGCAGTTTTGACATTGCTGTTGTCTTCAACTGAGAATACATAGTATAGGTTAAAAATGTGAAAGCTTTGGTTATTTTTTCCCTCCTTGTGCATATATGCTCTTCACTTTGGAACATCATTGGATTAACAGTATTAAAGGATATTGTTTCAAACTGGTGAATCTTATAAAAGTTGTTTAAAAAGGGGAATAGGTATTATAAAAAGGGATGAAGGACATTATAAAAATCACCAGTGTAAAAGAGTATTGATATAAAGACACTCACTAGAACACAAATAAAAACCTTCCTAAAATCTGAATAAATTATACAAAGAGATGAGAATATTGACCAAGTAGAGTAAAACAGAAACAATTTAATGCACACAGTAATTATTAAATGGCAAAATAAGCTAAAAAATATCAGACCTGTACAAATGTGATTGGATGAAAAGAAATTACTTTCCAGTTGATTCATAAAACAACACCCACTCTACATGCTGTGTAAGAAACAAACCAGAACAGACTGATCCAGAAAGACTAAACATAAAGAGGAGGGCAAAGACGTACTAGAGAAATGACAACATAAGAAGCAGGGTTTTCCATTCTGATAATGACCAAACCAACGCCATAGCAAAAGGAAATAAACTGGAAAAGAAAATGACCCTTCATAATACTATTATAATACTATTTTACGTAATGCAATTCAATAAGTAAATTTCATACTACAATTCAAAATAAAGATAAAACACTTAAGAATGTCTATACAACAGATAACATGGCAATCACATGATAAAGTCTAAACTCTTCACTGACAGTGATTTGAACATCGTAATATTCTCTGTCTCCTAGTCATGCTGAAGGTGTGGATAATATGTGGATTTATTTGCTCTTGTTGTTGATCTATATATGTTTTTGGAGGAGACATTTAAGTATATTTTTGCCCAACTTTAATAGAGAAACTTAACTCTATAAAGACACATGTATTTCCTTTATTCTTTCGTAAACCCAGTGCAATAGATACAATTATCTTTCATTCAAAGATGAAATAATTTCCCTGAGCTCTCGAGAATATTTATGACTCCTCCACAAAAGTCGGAGAACTCTTAAAAACATTTCAGAGTCTCAACTTTATCATAACATCAAAATTATTTGAGACATAAATGAATATAGGAAAATATTTGATACTCCTGTTACAAAAAGTCATGACCATACTGCTGTGTAATAAAAAATATAAAATAATTTGGTGATGAATGGAAAGTATAGAATAATCAGTGTAGTCTTTCATATTTTAGAATATGTATGTGGTAAAACTTTAGAAACTAAAAAAATAAAATTCAAATAATTTTAATTTTGTGTGGTTTACATATGGGTAATCACTTTATAGTTAATGCTTTATTGGTTTTCATTCTTTTGAGACTAAAAAGAAATACTGGTAGAAAAGGAGCAATGCAGCATAACAAGATTAATATTTTCAAAGGAATTTATTCATTATGTATCATACAATATATCTTTCACATTATGCAATACATTTTGCATTTTTCAAGCTCTGTAAACCACTAGGTTTTTTTCAGAGTATATTATCCTCCTCCCCTTAATTTTGCATACATATATCTACTTTTAATTCTCTACTTTTCATCCCTGCCAGTATCTTTTTTCTCATTTTCTCTCCTTGTATAATTACAGGAATGCTATAATAAATATGTCTCTGATAAATAGGTTTGATTAACTTTTCAGATTTGCTTGGAAACTTCTGTCTGATTTCTAACTTATGGTCTTTCAACTGTGGAATCCAGAAACAAATATTCACCAGTATTCTCAGAGAATAAAATATTGAGAACTGACTGTTCTAGGGGAGATTTTTTAAATCTCATTTTAACATTGAAATATTACATAAATTTATATATGTGCACACACATGCACAAATAATAAATAGATGCAAGGCAAACATCTATGTAATTAATTACTACATAGGAAAAAAAGCATAGAGAAATAATAGACAACTTCAATGCATTTTTACCCATTGCAATTTCCTGTGCCTCCACTGAGGAACTCATTCTTCTACATGTGTTATTCCTCTTCTTCCTGTTATTCCTGCTGTAACAACCATGTAGGCTTCCTTAAAATAATATAGCTTAATTTTGCCTTATCTTTGAGCTTTATATAACTGGAATCGCATGCATATTTTATTTTGTACATTGCTTTTTACATTTAAATTTTGTTTTAAAGAGTCATCTATAGTGTTGTGTGTAGCTGTAATTTTGCGTTTTTTATTCTGTATAATGTTCGATTGTTTGGTATGTATTTACCTAGATATTGTAAAGGGCATTCAGGTAGATTCCAGTGGGCCAGTTATAGATAAGACTCTGTTAACCGAATATGCTCTAATGATAAGTGAATGTGTGGTTCCATGTTATACATCTATGAATAGAAATCTTGCATCGTAACTCATTTGCATCTTCAACTATACTAGATAATGGTAAACAGTTTTCCAAAGTGTCTTTATCCAGTTAAATTCCCACTAAAATTGTGTAAGCATTGCCTTTCTCCTATACACTATCTACATGTCAAACAATCATATTTTTAAAATATTTTCCTTATCTGTAGGGAATGTGGCATTTTTGATTTACATTTCCATGTCTTATCAATGAGATAGAACATTTTTCATATTTTTATTGACTACCCCCATTAGTCTATTCCCTATTTCCTATTTTAACTGACATTTCCAGTTGGCCCCTCCTCTTCCTCTGGAAGCTATTTCAGTTTTGGATTAACATGAGTTCTCAACAATGTGTGTGAAAATTGTTCACAAAGAAAGCTCTTTTAGGGGGCTGTACCAGTGGCACAGAGGTTAAGTTCTCACTTTCCACTTCAGTGGCCTGGTGTCGACGGTTTAGATCCCGGGTGCAGACATGGCACTGCTTGGCAAGCCATGCTGTAGTAGGCGTCCCACATATAAAGTGGAGGAAGATGGGCATGGATGTTAGCTTAGGGCCAATCTTCCTCAGCAAAAAAAGGAGGATTGGCAGCAGATGTTAGCTCAGGGCTAATCTTCCTCCAAAAAAAAAAGGAAGAAAAAAGAAAGCTCTTTTATTTGGGGGCCTTTCCAATTTATATCCTATTAGTTACAGAGATAAAAGCATTTATGTGACTAACACTCATTCTGTAGCCAGCAATGCCCCATAATTTATAACTTACTTATAATACACAATTTAGAGAGACTGGCCATGCCTTCTAAAAAGTACTTTTTAAAGATAATGGTTCCTTTAAATCTTTCTGCAGGTGACTATGAAGCATGTATACAAGGAGGACTGGCTGAGTCATTGCTTGGGGAAGATCCGACTTGAGAGGAGGTGAGTCACGGACCTGGGGTGAATCGCTTCCTTCCCAGTGAACAGTAAACTAAAAGGTAAATGTCAGAGTTTATAAACGCCCTCAGGACATACGCACATTCAGCTGTCTGATAATTCTTGTATGGTTCTGGCTACAGGCTTTCATGTAAAAAAAAAAAAAGACCAGAGAACTTACCTTTATATATAAGATATCAAGTTAATTTTCAAAAGTACTTAAAATTTTTTATTGTTTTGAGCTGGAGAGTTCATCCAAATAAGTAACCTGGCATGTCAGTGGAGGAAACCAGAACACAGAAGGGACATGAAGCATTTGTCTTTGCTCTGTCCACCTGAAGCAGATGATGCAACAGCCATCTCTCCAAATCCAAATTCTTTTTTAGCAGGAGAGAGAATATCCAGAATAAAAATTGCAGTTGTCCGTGGGGATAGTATAGTTCTGTTTTATCTCTTGTTTCTTTAATCCTTTTATGAGTAGCATCAGTTTCCCATAGATGAAATCACCATTGAGGATTAGCTATTTTGAGATGTTATCTCTGAGAACACGTTGTTTATTAAAGCAGGGCACATTTGTATAGTGAATAAACATCTTATAATATGTATATTTGATTTTAAAAAATACTGCCAGAATGGAGAGAAATATATGAGGCATCCACAGATCAACATGGGCAACAAACTACACAGTTCTCATCACCAGGCAAACATGTAAACAGGACACAATGAATAGCCAAGAAAGTGTCAGCACCTAAGGAGAAAGATATACTTCTTTTTCCTCTCATTTTGCTTCTAACTCAGAGTGGGGACTACAAATGCCTATGTTGAACTGCCAAACTGTTCTCTCTGGTGTTATATAAGCTTGCTCCATCATTTTTCTGATGAGCTTCCATGCTTCCTGGAATTCCACAGCTGCACACTCTCCAGACTAAAGCTGGCCTCAGGAAGCCAAGCCCTCTACATTAGCCTTCCAGCTCCTGGTAATGAAGTTTTCCAACAGGAATTAATTATGACAGGGAAATGCAGCTGCAGCATATTCACACTTGCTGAGATCAAATTCGAAAATAGTGTTGGTTTCTTCCATTCACTGAAATGCATTCATCCCACAAGACAAAGATGGATCACTTCCAAGCTTCCTCGGGATGAGGAAAGGAAATATATTAATAATTTGAAAAGGAATCAACAGACAGAAAAACCTATAGATTCAAAACTTTTATGTCTTTATAAGCAACGTGTAAATTTATTTTTAGATGCCTTTGCTCTATGTGTCTTTTTTCTCTTTTTACCACTTTTTCAGGCCTCATTTTTTTTTGTTCAGTCATATTTGTTTTTCTTTGTTAGCTAACTTTTTTTTTCCTTTCTCCAAAGCAATATTGATATTTTAATTCTCAAGTATAAAATATGTGACTCCATATGATTTAGTTAAATAAAATGACTATTAGCTGATGTATCAGTATGTTGCATTTTAAATTAAATAAGACTCATATCATTTCTTTTGAGTGCTCTCAATGTAGGAGAAGAGTCTATTGTGGTGAGTGCCATCTGTGAAAAACTTGAGGAGCGATTAAGTGCAGAGTTACTTCCTCATAAAATGAGAAATGATGATGGGAAGGAGTCATTTACTTGGGGAGAATTTTCGGCAAGTTTTACTTCCTGAATTCAGTAATTCCTGCCCTTTCTTTTCTTTCTCTTGCCTATCATCTGAGTCCCTTTCTCCAATTCTGCTAATTATTTGTCCAATTACTAAATACTTGGGGCTTTCAAATGAAATGTATCTAAGTATGAATATTTAGAAAAAATGGAAAGTCTGTGAAGATTTTATCATGTACAGTTATTTGTAAATGATAATCAAATGTAGTCAGAGAATTACTAGCTCTTCTGCAGGTGAATTTCACCCCCTTTGTGTAAATTTTCATGGCACCTAATGATATTCCCAAGAATTACATTCATAAAAAGTGTGCCACTATAGAGTGCCTTTGACCTTCAGCATATCTTGGACTCAACAGGTTAACTCATCTTTTATAGCTGCTAAAGCTCTACTTCCTTCCTCTGTAGAGTCTTCTTAGATTAATAATAATACACGAGTTAAGAAATTTTCTTCCAAAATATATACAATCTAACATTTGCATAGGATTTTATGGTTTTGAAGTGATTTAACATGTATTCTTGAATTCTCAACAACTCTAGGGGTGGGGAGAGCAGGTATTGCATTTCTCAATTTGCAAATAAGGTTGCTAAGAATATTTATAGTGACTTTCATAAAGTACTTAGCATATATATTAGAACGAGGAAAACTACTCAGCTTTTCCAAAGCCTGGTATAATTTTTTAAAAATAAAATTAGATTGTTTCTCATTTACTTGATTCAATCTCCACCTCCATTGTATACATCAAGTGTACTCAGACACTTTATAAAGTTTATTAATTCTTGACCTCTAACCTCTACAATATGTAATTAGATACCTGTTCATGTCCATATACATCCTCATATATTGTTGAATATCTGCCTACTCTATTTTTCAGGTATGTGCATTTTTAGATACCAGATTTTGCTTAAATTTGTTATTGCATAAAGCAATGTGTTTTCTAACACAGGGAGAATATCTAGGTTGTAGAATCATAAACTAATGTAACTTTAGCATATTTGTGGTTTTTATATACCCAGTTTTCTATTTGTATTTATTACCTTTTGGATGACCCAACATTATCAGTCTATCTAGTTCTGTTTTGGTCTCTCTACCCACTTATAAAGGTTAGTATATGACCTGGTGCTGGCCAGTCCAGTTTGAGCCCCCTACCTGCCTGGCTCTAGCACTTGTTTCAGGATGGGCTTGTGAGCTGTGATGGCTCAGTCATCATTAGACTGAAAACCTTTCCTAAAACTCTTGAGAAGAAGGTTGTATTTGTCAGGATTCTCCAGAGAAGTAGAACCAATAGGATATGGGGTTATGTAGTCAGGAACAACCTTGACCATGGTTAGAAATTGTTCCCAGAAAACAGGGAGTAGATATGAACTTAAAAGTGAATACTAAGAGGCTTAGGGTCTGGACAAAGCTAGAGAGGGAGGCAGAGAAACAGGCAGCACTTGGTTCCACAGTAGCTTCAGTAGGAAGCCCATGGAGTCTGTAAAAGACGCAGAAATATACTTTCCTAGATAATACATTAGACTCATGAGAAACATTTCCTATTCCTGCCGATGCATCAGGAATTAAATTTTATAGATCTGCTTTACATAAATACTTTTCTAGAAGATTAGAGATGGAGAAGCAGATGGGAAATTTCTCATACTTCCAACCAGCAAACCCATATCTGAAAAGACATCACCCCTCCCAGTGCATTCACTCATGAGACAGCTTTGTAAAATCATGAAGATTCCAGGTCCTTTGCTGAGACTCATGATTTTAAAAATAAGTGTTAACAGGAAAACCCAGATTTACTCAGTGCTCACCATGTCAACACATTTAGTCTAGAAAATAACACTTTGAAATAACAAACCTAATGGGGATGTGAGTGGGAAATCTGAAACTTGAGATACCAATGATGTAACTGGCCTTGAATCATCTGGTTCCTGCTTACATCTTCTATTTCTTCTTAGATGCTCCCCATTTGGCTCTTTTCAGTTCAGATACAGTAGACTTTTCTAAAGTCCTTGTTGAAAATGCCTTTGGTCTCTTTTGCCTTAAGTCCTTACCTTGTGTTCCTGCATGGGGCACTCCTCCTACCACTGAGACTAGTTATTTCCTACTCAAAATTTACATATCAGTATTTCAATTATAATTCCTCCAAAAGGATTGCTGATTACCATAGAAAATAAGTAAAATATTTTTTATATGCTCCTTTAATGCTATATTTTCCTCAGTCTCATCAGTTTCCACACTTCTAAATATTAATTTTTTTATTTTATGTCATCTCTGGATGTTTATAAGCCACAGAAGATCAGGGACCATTCCTGCTTTTCGTCTCTTTTATCTATTTAGCTCAAATTCTTGGCACAGTACCTAGAACAGAGCCATCATCAGAAATTGTAGTTGACTTATAAACTCTGGCCAACAAAGCTCTCTGGAAGGTCTGTGCACCTAAAGACCATTGTTTCTAAAATTGATATAACTTACATAGTTTTGTATAATGTAAAGTGTGGGATTTGTACAACCAGCTATGACAAAGTAACTGGTGACAGGCTAGCCTGTCCATTGTAAACAAATGTAAAATCGCGTAAAATATGCAAAGGAACTGTCTTCAGCACTAGACAATTGGCAGTGCAAGAATGTAATTTCTGAAAGAAGGAAAGCTCATGAGGTGAGCCCCATGATTGCCCTGGCTCCTTTCTTGAGGACAGTTTCCTGAGGGTGGGCATCAAGCTGGAGTTGAAGCTGTATTCAGTGTTCTGAATGTGTTGAGGAGGCAGAGATCAGAATTCAAGGTAGTTTAAGTAGTTGGACTCTGTAGTGCAGGGAACAGAACAGAGGGAGCTTCAAAGAGGGGATGCCCAGAAACTCCTGATGCCGTTCCATGAGTAGTTGGCTGAAGGATGACTACTCATACGCAAGTGAAACTACCCAAGGTGAACCAACTGTTTTGGGGTTGAGATACTAGAAAACTAGTGTAGGTTTGAGAGCTTGAAATTCCAACCCAACTAGAGTGGAGGAGCCACCTTAACACTTCCCTGGCACCTTGAGCATCCAGCTGAGACATTAAAAAGACTGATGTTAGGAGCAAGGACCAGGCTACAGAATAAGACCTACTCTAGTTATTTGCTAACAAAGTTGAAAGCCAAGCTCTCACCAGCTCCATAAGGAGACAAAGGTCAGAGACTGAGTTCAGCTAAAAGCTTAGGAAACAGTTGAGATTTTCACAGATCACCTAACAAAGCACAAAATTAAGCCTATATAAGTTGAAGCTTTAGAAATACACGTAAACAGCTAGACACATGAATGGTGAGAAAAGATGCATTGTCGTGCTTATCACTAGCCACAGTGGAAGAATTTCAGTGCTGAAAGACCCTGCTGAAACCAAAGAGAAAGAGAAAAATCTTGAAAGCAAGAAGAGAATAAAGATGCTACATACTGGAGAACAAAGTAAAAGATGATGTCTCATCTTTCATCATAAATGGCAGAGATCAGAAGAAAATGTAATGAACTTTTAAGGGCTGAAAGAAAAAAAAAAATAAACCCAACATATGTTATATTCAGTGATAATATGTTTCAGAAACAAGATTGAAAACAGTACATTTTGAGATGAACAAATACTGAAAGAATTAGTTGAACAGAAATGCGTTACAGAAATTCTAAAAGATATTCTTCAAGCCAAGAGCAAATGATAACAGATGGAAAGCTGTATTATAAGAAACAATGAAGAGCACAAGTAAATGTAAAAGAAAATGTGCCATTATTTTTTGACTTATAAGTTTTTCTAAAAGACAACAAGCTGTTTAAAGCCAAAGCAATAAATTGAAGATTGATGTTATATGTTATAATAACATAGAGATAAAAGATATGATAAAATAAAACGATGGAGTGAGACAAGAAAACATACTGTAGTTTGTTTACTGTGTTTGTGATGAAGTGTAAAGTTGAAAGTGGGAAATGTCAAGTAGATTGTAAAAAGTGTAGAATTTGAAGTAAAAAGTGATAGTATCTTGTGCGGAAGGTGAAGTGAAACACTATTGAGTGCAAATAGAATCTGATAAGTTAAGGATGCATATTGTGAACCTTCAAGCAAACGCTAAAAAAATCCCCAAAAAGTTCAACTAGGAAGTCTGTAGAGGACATAAAATAAGATACTAAAAATACACTCCTGACTTCTGGATAGCTGAAGAAAATGATTGCTATCTAAGTCCCTACCTCCACACACAAGAAAATAACGCCAACACAAAAAATGATAGATAATCTGCACAAAAAATAATACCCTTGGCATACATAGCAGACAGAGGATGGAAAAGATTCAAAGTAACTGTTGATAAAAAATGGAAAATAAATCACCAAACCCCAGGAAGCACTTTCTCACATACTTCCTGCAAGACTGCAGCAAGCAAAGTTGTCCAAGGAAAGCCATGGGGAAGAGAGAAGCAGAGAGCTAGCCTCTGGCCTGAAGCCACCACAAAGAGAAGGACCACCGTAACTGGTAGGAAATGTACCATTGTGAATAAGAGCACTGATTACAGGGACAGGCTTTCAATCATGTGCGATTTGAGGGCCTTTTTTTGAAAGAGGAAGCTAGATGATGAAAGGCCAAAAAGAAAGAAGACGAAAAATCCACCTTTATCAATTGTGTGATGAAACGAAAAAGCACAGCAAAGGGGGAAAATTTAGAGTGCTGCCAGACAAAAATAACCAAAATATTAGTGGACACTGAATACCTCCTCTCACCACAAAATAATAAAAACACAAATAAAACTGGATTTTACTCCTAAAACAAGAGGAAATCAATAAACAAGCCTTCTTATAAATTAACCCAAATCCAGAAAATGAAGTTATGTTTATACTTAACCTACTCATTTAATTAAATAAAAAAAGATTTCAATTTAGCTTACAAAGAAAAAACCAACGCCATGCTGTAGACCAGAGATACACCTCAACAAAGTAATTCAGTAAGGCTAAACATAAATAATTGGAATAATTAGACAACTGGAAACAATAAGAAAGCAGGTGTTGTAGTCTTTAAATCAGACAAATTACAAGTCAATCTCAAAAGCATTAAACATGGTGAAGAAAGACAATTTTTAATGCTAAAAGCCACAATTAACAATGAAGTAAATATCTATGTGCCAAATATTAGTAATTGTTTTATGATACAAAACTCTAGGAGACAAAAAGCAAGATAGATTGAAGTCCACTAGAAATAGGTGACTTTAGCTCACTGTTCTCAGACTAACATCAATTGGACAAAAATAAGTAAGAATACAGAAGGATTAATCAATGTAATCAATAGGATGGATCTCAAGGAAATACATGAGAATTTATACCCTCATCATATATTATGTCACAAAGAAATTCTAAGAAGCCGATAAAAGTAAAAATATTACAAAGGATATTCTCTAATTTAAATGTTGTAAAACTAGAAATTTTTAACATAATAAAATAATAGTCCCTTTCTCTTCCTACTGAACATTTCTTCTGTGGAAGGGGAAATAAAAAGTAAAACTAAAGGCTTTCTTTAAGGAATGATAATAAAAAGAAATCTTTATATCAGAATATATGGAGTCCCTTTAAGGCAGTGATCTGAGGAAGACCCATAGCATAATATTTTCATCAATATTAAATCAATATCAATATCAATATCAAATATTCAATATTCAAATATTCAATCAATATCAAATATAAAAGAGTGAAAATAAATAAAGTAAATTCCAGGTGCAATAAAACTAGATCAACAGAGTAAACCAAAGACATTATGAAGAATGAAATAATAAATAGAAAAGCAGAAATAAATAGCATAGAGATTAGAAACACAGGATTGAATTCCTGAATCAAAATCCTATTTTAGAGGGAAAATTAACAAAACAGAAAAAAAAAAAACTGTTGTTAACTTGACCAATTAAAAAAAAAAGGAAAAAGATCTAATATACAAAATGGCAAAAGAACCATTGGAAATAACCATTGAAATAAAAGACATTTTTTTTATTGAGTTATTGATAGGTTACAATCTTGTGAAATTTCAATTGAACATTAATGTTTGTCAGTCATGTTGTAGGTGCACCACTTCACCCTTTGTGCCCACCCCCCACCCCACCTTTCCCCTGGTATCCACTAAACTGTTCTTGGTCCATAGTTTTAAATTCCTCATATGAGTGGAGTCATACACAGATTATCTTTCTCTCGCTGGCTTATTTCACTTAACATAATTCTCTCAAGGTCCATCCATGTTATTGCAAATGGAATGATTTTGTTCTGTTTTGCAGCTGAGTAGTATTCCATTGTATATATGTACCACATCTTCTTTATCCATTCGTCTGTTGATGGGCACTTAGGTTGCTTCCACGTCTTGGCTATTGTAAACAGTGCTGCAATAAACATTGGGGTGCACAGGACTTTTGGGATTGCTGACTTCAGGCTCTTTGGATAAATACCCAGTAGTGGGATGGCTGGATCATATGGTAGTTCTATTTTTAGTTTTTTGAGGAATCTCCATACTGTTTTCCATAGTGGCTGCACCAGTTTGCATTCCCACCAGCAGTGTATGAGGGTTCCTTTTTCTCCACAACCTCTCCAACATTTGTTGCTATTAGTTTTAGATATTTTTGTCATTCTAACGGGTGTAAGGTGATATCTTAGTGTAGTTTTGATTTGCATTTCCCTGATGATCAGCGATGATGAGCATCTTTTCATGTGCCTATTGGCCATCAGTATATCTTCTTTGGAGAAATGTCTGTTCATGTCTCCAGCCCATTTTTTGATTGGGTTGTTTGATGTTTTGTGGTTGAGTTGCGAGAGTTCTTTATATATTAAGGATATTAAGCCTTTGTCAGATATATGACTTGCAAATATTTTTTCCCAGTTAGTGGGTTGTTTTTTTGTTTCAATCCTGTTTTCATTTGCCTTGAAGAAGGTCTTTAATCTGATGAAGTCCCATTTGTTTATTCTTTCTATTGTTGCCCTTCTCTGAGACGGCATGGTGTCTGAGAAGATCCTTTTAACACTGATGTCAAAGAGTGTACTGCCTACGTTTTCTTCCAGAAGCCTTATGGTTTCAGGTCTCACCTTTAGGTCTTCAATCCATTTTGAGTTTATTTTGGTGAATGGTGAAAAAGAATGGTCAATTTTCATTCTTTTACATGTGGCTTTCCAGTTTTCCCAGCACCATTTGTTGAAAAGACTTTCTTTTCTCCATAGTATGCCCTCAGCTCCTTGAAACAAAAGACATTTTTAAAGATATCATAAGAAAGCACTTTTCAAATCTCTAACCAAGTACCTTTAAAAACCTAAAGTGACCCCGCTAGAGATAGAACATGCCAATTTCCCTGGAAAAAATAACGTTCCCAAGGAATTACTCCACCAAAACAGACTGTATGATGATCAGTTTTATGTCAACTTGACTAGGCAGTGGTACCAGATAGTTGGTTAAACATTATTCTAGATGTTTCTGTAAGGATATTTTTTAGAACAGAATAACATTTACATTAGTAAACTTTGAACAGAGTAGATTAACCTACAGAAGGCAGGTGGGCCTCATGCAATCAGTTGAAGACCTGATTAGAAAAAGGACTGACCTTCTCCCATCCACTATCACCACCAAAGGAAGAGGAGGAGGGAGTTCTGTCAGTAGATGGCATTTGGACTTGAACTGCAATATCAGCTCTCCCCTGGGTTTTCAACCTCTGCTTCAAGCAACAGATTATAGATTTGCCGGTCTTCACACTCTCATAAACCAATTCCTAAATATAAGAAATCAATCTCTCCTCTTTCTCTCTCTCTCTCTCTGTATATGCATACAGTCGTGTGCCGTATAATGATGTTTTAGTCAATGATGGACCACATATGTGACGGTGGTCCCATAAGATTAGTACCATATAGCCTAGGTGTGTAGTTGGCTATACTGTCTAGGTTTGTGTAGGTACACTCTATGGTGTTTGGACAACAACCAAATTGGTTACATATGTATATATATAAATACACACACACACATAGATGTATGTGTATACACATACAAACACATCCTGTTGGGGTTCTGTTTCTCTGGAAAACTCTAATACAAAATGAATTCCAGACATTTTCACAGAGAAATTCCACCCAGCTTATGATGTCCCACTATGCTTTACATTTTTTCAAAGTTTTGAAATAAAGGAAATTTTCCTAATTTCATTTTTTATCATTTCTGAATACTGATATAAAAGCACTAAATGAAATATTAAAAAACAGAATCCACCACTACATTAAGTTAATACTACATCATGAACAAGTGAGATTTATTCTGAAAATTTAAATTTGGTAGACTATGAGGGAACTCATTATCATAGTACATTGTTTTAGTAGATTTGTTTAAGGAAAAAACATTATAACTATCTGCATAGATGCTGAAAATGACTTTAGCAAAATATAATGTCAGTTCCTGAAAAACGCACGCAAGAATATGGGAACTGATAAAAACTTTTTCTTTTTTTGTGAGGAAGATTTGCCCTCACCTAACATCTGTTGCCAATCTTCCTCTTTTTGCTTGAGGAAGATTGTCGCTGAGCTGACATCTGTGCCAATATTCATCTATTTTATGTGGGATGCTGCCACAGCATGGCTTGATGAGTGGTGCTAGATCTGTGCCCGGGATCTGAACCTGCAAACCGTGGGCCACAGAAGCAGAGCACGCGAACTTAACTACTATGCTACTAGACCAGCTCCTGATAAAAGGTTTTAACATTATACAACATATGTGCTTAGTCCTAAGGCCAGCGTCTCAATCAGAAAACAGTTAGAGGCACTCCTAAAATTAGGAGCAAGACAAGATGCCCAATAGTTCCAAAACTATTCAATGTTACATTAGAGCTGTGACCCAGTGCAATTCGATGAGGCCACGATTATGGTCGTATGATTGTTAACAAAGAAGAAAAACTACAGCTACTTGCTGATGATATGGTAGTACATCTGAAAAACCATATAGACCCAGGACTAAAAGTAACTTGATCCATAAAATAATTCAGGAAGGTAGAATGATATAAAATTAATATATAGAACTCAATAGCCATCTTTTAATAACAACTAGTTATCAGAAATAATGGTAAAGAAAAAGCCCATTTACAGTAACAACAAAGATGACCAAATACTTAGGGACAAACTTAACAAGAAATATGCAAAGCCTTTACAGGGAAATTTTAAAAATACTCCTGAACAATGCAATATTAGATTTGAACAAATGAGTAGACATTCCCTGTTCCCGATTAAGATGGCTCGATTTCATCAATATGTTAGTTCTCCCTATGTTAATTCATTAATGTAGCACAATTCCAAGAAAAATGACAGCAAACTTTTTTATTGGCATAAACAAGTTGATGGTAAAGTTCATATGGAAAACTAAACATGCAGAAAGAGCCAGGAAATCACTGAAAAGAAAAAAAAAATCCAAAGGAAGATACTCCATTAGACTTCAAAACATACTATAAAGTTTCTTAATTAAGACAGTGGTACTGGAGCATGAATGGACAGATGTCCAGTGGAATAGAATAAAAACCCTAGAAATAGATCCAGATACACATGGAAATTTAGTAAATAATATGGGTGGCATATCAAATCAAAGAGGTAAACATAATCTGTTTAGTAATTGGTGTGGGGACAAGTGGATAGCCATTTAAAAAAGATAGATTGGAGAATTTAATCCATTTACATTCAAAATACTTATTGATAGGTATGGACTTACTATGGCCATTTTGTTGTGTGTTTTGGCTGTTTTGTAATTTCTCTATTCCTTTCTTTACTTGCTCTCATTATGATTTTTCTGTGGTGGTATTCTTAGATTCCATTCTCTTTATCTTTTGTGGATTTATTATAGGTTTTTGCTTTGTAGTTACCATGAGGTTTTCATAAGACATTCTATTTATAGCAGTCTATTTCAAGCTGATAACTTACCTTTCAATGTATACTAAAGCTCTACATTTCTATTTCCCTCTCCCCCATATTTTATGTTATGTCACAATTTACATATTTTTACCTTGTGTATCCATTAACAAATTACTGTAGTTACAGTTATATTCACCTTTTTAGTTTTTTAATCTTCATGCTAGATTAATAAGTGATTTACTTACACCATTAAAACATTAGAGTATTCTGAAATTAACTATATATTTACTTTTATCTGTGAGATTTATACTTTCATGTTTTCCTATTACTAATTAGCACTCTTGTTTCAGCTTGAAGAAGTCCCTTTAAAATTTCTTGTAATGTCGTGATAGTGATGATAAACTCCTTCAGGTTTTACTTGTTTCAGAATCTCTTCGTTTCTATTAGGAAGGGTAATTTTGTTGGGTGGAGAGTATTCTTGGTTGGTAGGTTTTTTTTCTTGCAGAACTTTGGGTATATTGAGCCACTCCCTTCTTCCTGAAAAATTTCTGCTGAAAAATCTGCTGATAGTATTAAGAGAGTTCCTTTGTATAGAAAAAGCTATTTTTCTCTTACTGCTTTTAAGATTCTCTCCTTGTCTTTAACTTTTGACTTTTGTCTGAGTGTGTTTCTCTTTGGAGTCCCTTATTTGGAATTCTCTGAGCTTCCTGGATCAGGATGTCTGTTTCTTTCTACAGGATAGGGAATTTTTCAGCCATTATTTCTTTGAATAGGCTTTCTGCTCCTTTCTCTCTCTCCTCTCTTTCTGAGATCCTTATAATGTGAATATTGATCTGTTTGATGGTGTCCTCTAAGTTCCTTATGTGATCTTCACTCTTTTTCATCCTTTTTTTCTTTTTGCTCCTCTGACTGTATAAATTCCACTGCCCCGTCTTCGATTTCACTGATCCTTTCTTCTGCTTGATCTAGTCTGTTGTTGAACCCCTCTGTTGAATTTTTCAGTATTGTATTCTTCAGCTTTGTGACTTCTGTTTGGTACTTTCTTATATTTTCTATCTCTGTTTAAATTCTCACTTTATCATGCATTGTTCTCCTGACCTCACTGAGCATCTTTATCACCATTATTTTTAATTCTGTATCAGGTAAATCACTTATCTCCACTTCATTGAGGTCTGTTACTGCAGTTTTATTTTGGTTCTTTTGTTTGCAGCATATTCCTGTGTTTCTTCATTTTCCTTGTGTCTCTACATTGCTTTCTGTGTGTTAGATAAAACTGTCACCTCTCTCAGTCTTGATGGAGTGGTCTCGTCTAGGAGGTGAAACTTATCATTTGGCCCAGCCCAAGCTCTTTATTGTCTCTCAAACCTTTGTGATTGTCCAAGCCACCTTCTTTGTTCTTAGTCACTCCCAGTAGTTGAGGGCATGCCAAGACCTGGTCAATGTGGGGATTTTCTCATTTGTCCAGTAGGTAGGAGTCACTCAGCTAGTTTCTGGACTTATTTTGAGGGAATTTCTCCATGTGTAGCTGTAGATTCAGTGTGTCTACGATAGCAGTTGAGTTCAGGAGCCTCCTATGTCACTATCTTGGACTGATTCTAATGTGTATTCTTTATATATAGTGTTTAAAAATAGAGAGGCTGAGAGATTATGAAAAATGATGAAAGGCTTTTAGAGAGTAAAACCCAGGATATTATCTTCTTTATTTCACTACTTTGCCTTTTTGTAAGGTTCAGAGAACTTTGTTTAACAAATGGGTCTTGAAAATCAAATTCTTCTTCTACATATTTTCAAGAAGTAACTTAAAACTCATAGATAATGGATAGATAGAGTGTAAATAATGGATGGATGAATAGATAAAAGATAAATAGATGATAAATAATGGATAGATGGATGATAGATAGGTAGAGGGAGAGAGAGAAAAGTGTTTCTGTCTTTAAAATAGGTAACATTGCATTTACACACCTCCATTAGAGTACTGTGAGTAATAGCCCAAGGAAATAATTGTAGGCCACTTTGTAAACATAAAGTGTGGCACAAATATGAAGTGTATAAAATGAGACAAATATAAAGCATAGTTCAAATACAAAGTGTGATACAAATATTTAATATGTCAGAAACCTAGTCCTTCAGGTGTTCATAGGTAAACAAAAAATTTCAAATAAATGTCCTGTGCTGAGAAACATCCCCTTAGTGTCCCACTGGGTTGCCTAGAGGCATAAAATATGCTGGTTCTTATCTTAACATGGAAAATTACACCTGCTGTGATTGTTCCTTAATGAACCAACCCTTAAAAAATTCAGCCCAGTGACTCAAATTTGACTTGGAATTGGATAGAGAATAGCCCCTCTAATTTTCTGTAAATTTAACAGCCACTAATTGCATTGAAAGACCCCCTTCCTTTGCTGATTACCTTTAAGTGCTCCATGAGATAAGGTGCTAATGAGATTTTCTTTCTTTTGCTCTCTGTTTTTTTTTTTAACAGCACTATTAATGCTGGTATATTATGCAAGATTTACTCCATTAACTAACCATAGCCCAGTCTATCTTTCCTTCCACATGTATACAGAAGGTGATTTTGTTTTATGGAAGATGAGGATTAATCATCAAGTAAAGATGCTTTATTTCTATCATTAATGAACAAATTGCTATTTTACAAGGACTGGTTGTAAGAGATTAGCTGTTCCTTTCTGGTTATTTAAAGGCCCTTAAGGCTTTCTTTGGGGATCTCATTACTTTATACTGTGCTCCAAAAAAGAGATTAAAGAGTCCTAAAGGATGCTACGTGTACATAAAACTGAATACGTTATTCTTCTTAGAAAGAGAATGGGGAAAGTAACTGGAGGTATGTTGTTTGGGGGCCATATAAAAACCTAAAATATTTTATCTATATGAGGGATATGGCACCTAATTCTATTATTAAACACTCAAGGATAATTTCCTTTATTTATTGGACTTTTAAAAGTTACTAGAACATAAGTAGTGAATGTTATAGAAAATGATTTTAATGTAATTTTCTTGATTACCACTTCATGAATGAATATGCACCATGATTCCATTTATCATCATCAGAATTCTCGCCATCATCATTACCATAATAATTATCACTTATTGAACAATCCTTTACCCTTAGCACAATGCTGTGATTTACACTCTTCATTTCGTTTAATCCACTGAATAATCCCATGAGATTATTAACACTGTTATCCTCATTCATAAATGAGGGAACTAAATATTATATGGTGAGTAAGTGTTGAAGGTGCAAACGAAAGCCAGATTTGTCTGATTTGAGTCCACCATCATGCAACAATCCAACCTATTTTGTTTTCAAACACAAGGACACAAACTCAGAAGTTACCCTGTAACATACACTGATTGAGACTAAACTCTGCCACTAAACCATCCATTTTGTGTCAATTAGTCACAGTCCATTTGGAGGCAAATTTCATGGAAGCCAATTACTAGGTTGGTTGAGCAAACATACGATTTGATTAAGCAGGAAGTACATTCAATGGCTTGATTATACTCAAATGTAGTGATCCTTAGCCTGTGGACTGTGACATCGGAACTTCCTATCTGGCAGTAGAACCGCCTCTCTGTCTAAATAGGGATCTTAACCAGGATCTTTGTTTTCAAGCTGGATTGAGGAGAAGAGTGGAAAATATAATTTATTGAGTGCTTATTATGTACCAGCCACTATTCTAAATACATGTATTCTCTCATTGATTGATTCAACAACTTCACGTGGTCATAATATTACCAACTCCTTTTGACATATAAGGGAAAGGAGGCATGAAAATGTTAAGTAACTTGTCCAAAATCACCTAGTGAGTGGTGGAGCCAAGATTCTTACTTAGACAATCAGATTGGGTCAGTCAGTTTTTCTCTAGGCTGCCATTCTGTTGATGATACCACCATCCTTCCAGTTGCTCAGGCCAAAATTTTTGGAGTCATCTTTAACTCTTTTTCTCACATCCACATTCAGTCCAATGAAAATCCATTGTCTCCAACATCTCTAGATTCTGGCCATTTTTTACTACCATCACTGCCTTCACACTGGAATGAGTACTGTCATCTTTAGCAGGATTTTCACAATAGCTTCCTATTTTTATCTCCCTGGTTGACTCTTACTTTGCTGCAGTCTATCCTCAAAATATTAGCCAGATTCAATTAAAAAAAAGCCTTCAGAATACTTTTGAAAAATGAACTAACATCCTAAACTATTTAAATGTTGGCCATATCACCTTCCAATATCATAGATAAGCAGTGAAGAGATTAGAATTCAGATGGCCTGATTACTAATGCGAGTTTCTTATTATTTATTCTACTGGAAATGCCTGCTTCCCATTCTGGATCCTTATGGAGTCGAATGTTGGTTATCCTCTTAGTTTTCTGTTAATCAAAGTGGATCCTTAATAAAACAAAAAAACAAGAAAAACAAACAAGCACCAGCTATAATGGTCAGAAGAATTATCTCTGTAGTTTATACAATTATATAGTTTCCCTGCCTTAAAAGTATGTCCAAATTAGCCTTTTATTCAAACTGAAGTCATACCAGGCCTGCACCAGTTGCTTTTGAAAGTAGGAATCCCTCAGGTGACCTGTTCTCCCCATCCTTACTCCACCCCCAGACAAAAATCAAGGTCACCTGCTATGCTGTATTCTTCAGAATACTTATCTAACGAAGAGCCATACACAAAAGATCAGCAATTTATCTTGATGTTATGTTCATGATATCAGATTATAAACCAGATTACTTAGACCTGCAGTAGAGGTGTATAATGACTGACTGACACTGACTTCTGAGCAAGCCTTCTGTTAAATAGCAATAGCATGATGCAAATTTCCAGAATACTTACCAGTGAATTTGATATCACAGTGCATGGATAATAGGTTCTTAAAACAGTGATCAAAAATTTTGTAAAAAATTATTTAGAGAGAATAGGGCATGTCTTTATATTGTTAAATTAAAAGAATATAAATATATGTTATTTATGTATTTAGGTATTTTAGGTTATATTATAGAATATAGATACTAATAGTTCATCATTTACATATTAAGCAAACAGTTTTATGTGGATTTTTTTAAAGTTCTTTGTGATTTATTTGCTTGTAGGTATTTTCAATTTTAATGTTAAATTTATTGATCATTTCGTTTTTGGTTTTTTTTTTGAGAAAGATTAGCCCTGAGCTAATTACTGCCAATCCTCCTCTTTTTGCTGAGGAAGACTGGCCCTGAGCTAACATCCACACCCATCCTCCTCTACTTTATATGTGGGACACCTACCACAGCATGGCTTTTTGCCAAGCTGTGCCATGTGGGCACCCGGGATCCGAACCGACGAACCCCGGGCCACTGAGAAGCGGAACATGCGAACTTAACCACTGGGCTGGCCCCGATTATCATTTCTTTTGATATGTGGGTTTTTTCTGGTCCTGTTTAAAAATCCTTTTCTACCTAGACAGAATAAACATATTCACATATATTTTTCCCGAATGTTTTAAAGTTTTGCTTTTACTATTTCAGGCTTTTATCGATTTGGAAAAACTTATGTAAGATTTCAGTTCCATTTTCTTCACGTAACAGAAATTTATTGTAGTCCCATTTATTAAATTGTCAATTTCTTTTAGAGTTTCATATTTATATATAGGTCTATTTTTGAGCTCTTTATTCTGTTGTGTGTCATTTTCTTCTATTCCTGTGCTAAAATATTTCTTGATGTCTCCTCCCCTTCAAAACGTTTTGCTTATTCATGGTTGTTCTTCCATATAAGTTTTAAAATCAGTTTCTCAAGTTCAACAATGACCTCACTCAAATTTGGGAGAGGGGTGAGCATTATATTAAATCTTTTATAATCAATTTGGAGAGAGTTGATATATTTAAAATATACCCATGACCATGGTACATTTCTTCCTCATTTAGGCTGATATTATGAACTTTAATAAAATATTAAAATTTTACCAAAAGCAAGTATTGTTCATATTTTGTTAAATATATTTATGACCCTTGTATATGACATTATATGACATATAATATATAATGCATAATACATAAATTAGAGCATATGTATAAATATATAAACAGATGTATATTTTGAGAGAATACATATTTTAACAAACATATATTTTTACTCTAAATTACACACAAACATGTATGCTTCAGGAAATAAAAGAAACCTCCTAAACTATCATTTCTAGTATTTTGTTGCATTATATGGAAATGCAATTAATGTTTACATTACTCATATTTCTAGCAATCTTGTTAAAATCTTTTATTAATTCTAAAATTTTACCAAATTATTCTTTTATATTTTCATGTAGGCAATAACGTCATATGTGATTGACAGTTTTGTTTCTTCTTTTAAAATCTTTACATTGTCTTCATTTCTCTCAGCTTATGGCACAATCCACTAGAAGTGGTAATGTGAGCCCTTTCCTTTGTCCCCAAATTTAATCAAATGCTTTCTAGCAGAATTCAACCCCTCTGTTGAAATGGAACAATCTACCACCTAGTCGTAAGATTAGTTTTATTCCAAATACTCCAAAACGCATGATATTCAATTGAGGGCCAGCCCCGTGGTGTAGTGGTTAAGGTTGGCATGCCTCACTTTGGTGACCCAGGTTTGTGGGTTCAGATCCCAGACAGGGACCTACACCACTCATCAGCCACGATGTGGCAGTGACACACATGTAAAGTGAAGGAAGATTGGCATAGATGTTAGCTCAGGGCTAAGCTTCCTCAAGCAAAACAAGAGGAAGATTGGAAACAGATGTTAGCTCAGGGCCAATCTCGCTCAGCAAAAATATAGATAAATAAAAAATACGTGCTATTCAATTGAACGTTTTTTTTTTTTTTTCATTTTCTAAAACCTTATCTCCTGGAGTTCTATTCTTTTGCTCACCATCTGGACTTTTCAACATTCTGATACTTTACTGCATTCTTCAATATGATATGCCATGTCCCAGTTTACTTGTCTTTCTTCTTGAATTACTCAATTTCATTAAAAAATTCTGTTAAAGGTACATATATTCCTTGCATTTCTAAAATATCTTTATAACCTCCCATACTTGTTTGATTATTTAATTTGACATAAGTTTACATTCTATCTAGATTTGATGCCTTTGCAAAAATCTGATGTTATTATAATTCTTTGTGTTTATAAAATCTTTATAGTTCTCTTTAAAATCAGTTGGGATTTTTTTTGACATGTATAAATCTGAAACACAGTGCAGAAGGTAGAAAAAAAATTACCCTTGGCTCTCCAATTTGTATGCATTCTATGTGTGGAAATTTAGTTTGTGTGATATGAAGGTTACTCATTTTATGAAGCTTTTAAATCTTTAAACATAAAGGAAGGAACTTATTTTTATGTGTTGTGTTTTTAACTTTGGAAAAAAACTCACATGAGAAACCATAGATACAGAATTAACAAAATATTTAGATGCTACAAGATTAGCATCATAACCATCTTGCATAAATTCCCTCCACACCATGTATTAATTTTCTAAGTGGCATTCTGCAGTGAAGTTTTTCATATTAAAGATGTTTTTATATAGATACAAAGTTTTGGCCATTTTTAAATGTAGCAATTACCAATAAGGATCCATATTCCAACCAATTTTCTGGCCCATAATGCATTCCAAAAAGAGTTTTATTTGCAATTAGATGTCAGTAGGAGGTGAAACATACTACAGATACAAAAAAAAAGAGCAAAATCATTACAGTTACTCTCTGCTAGAATATGACCTTCTCTTTGAAAGAATGAAAGATAAGCATTCTAATTGTATCTTTGAATCACAAGCCTGTTGAAAATACGTTTGCAAGGATGAAAGGCAATTAAATGTGCCTGCTGAACCTGGTGTTTGTATTACAGACCATTTCTTTACTTTGGTTCGTTAAGAATAACATCATTATGGGAGGCAGAGATGATAAAATGTATTAAGCTTTCCAGACACTGCAAAACTATTTTTTTTATTTCATAGTTCTTTTTTTCTTCTTTTCTTTTTTACTCTTTCTGAATAGCTAGTTGTTATGGAATAAGACGTTTACATCATTCATTGAAGAATTCTCTATAATTTGAGATTGTATCCAAATAATCCTTTATAGGAGTGAGACCCAGCTATTGAGATGGGACAGTCTGCCATCTAGTCATAAAGATGTCAGAATCATTTTTCTTTCCATTTTCTCTCTAGTTTGCAGTTTTCTCTCATGTCCGCTAACCTCATTAGAATGATTAAGAACTATTGTCATGCTAGGAATCTTAGGTATTTGTCATTAAAAAATGACATGACCTGTGTAGGGATGGAAATGAAATAAGCTGTGATGACACTAGGAAGGCGCTCTGAACTTTATTCTACCACCTCAAATGCTGTAAAGATACAAATACTCTTTGCTTCAGCCTCCTTCCAAAGTTAGAGTTAATTTGCCTTCAGGATAGGGTAAGTCATTTCTTGCAGAAAATGTTCCTTGTGAGAAAAGCTAGCCACAGGGACAAGGTAAAATTCCTAAAGGATGAATGATTAAATGATGGCAGGCTGACTTTGGTTGACAATGATATGTATTTGAACTCTGCTTAAACTTTGGCAAATTTTTCCCATTGTCTCCAGCTAAAAACAGTTCATATGAACCACATGTATCTGGTGAGGTCTGGAAAAATGTAGGTAGATGGCAAGTAGGTAGCTGTCCATCATTTCACTAATCATCTTATTATTTAACACACCACGTATACTTCACATTGACTTTGTGATCAATTTACGAAAATTTTATAGTACAATTATATGCAAGTTTAAATTTAAAAACAATTCCTAGTGCCATTAATAAGTATTCTTGAAAACCTACAATTAATTTTCAAGGTCTTTTACCAGTTGTTAGGCTATGAAAAATTATTTGTCCTCAAAAACTTACAATATGGTTGAAGAAGCAAGTCCTGTGCATCAAAAACAACAAACAAACAAAAAACACTATAAGACCACATATCCCAAGGGAAAAACAACTATCAGCAATAAATGCTACAGAGTTCAAGTAGACAAAAATCATTTAAGAAAACTGGGATAAACTCAATGTCAGAAATTTAACTGGGCATTGAAGGGAAATTGCAAGGGAAAGTGCTATCTCATTTTCATAAAAATAAAATTGTGTATACTTTAAAATTTACATATTCCGGTTTTCTAACTCAATGTACTTGCGTATATGTTTAGATGTGTGTTTTTCTAAATATCATACAAGGTCTTGAAAGGGAAAGAACTGACTGTTGATAAGAATTACCCTTATGGAATAAGACTGTGGAGAGAGAATTAACTTTTATATTTTACTATAAATAAGGATGCATTATTTGATTTGATTCTAGAACATGTGATAGAATATTTGCAATTTGAAAACAAACAATAAAAATCTAAATACTCCAAAAGTGCAGGCAACAAAATCAAAAATGGACAAATGGGATTGAACCAGACTAAAAAGTGTCTGCATAGCTAAGAAAACAATGAACAGAGTGAAGGGACAATCTATGGAATGGGAACATATTTGTAAACCATACATCTAATAAGAGGTTAACATCCAAAATATATAAGGAACTCAAACAACTCAACAGCAAGAAAACAAATAACCCAACTTAAAAAATGAGCAAAAGACCTGAATAGACATTTCTCAAAAGAAGACATACAGATGGCCCACAGGTACATGAAAAGGTGCTCAGTATCACTCATCATCAGGGAAATGCAAATCAAAACCCCGTTGAGATTTCACCTCACACTGGTTAGGATGGCTGTCCTCAAAAAGACAAGAGATAACAATGCTGGTGAGCATGTGGAGAAAAGGGAACCCTTGTGCACTGTTGGTATGAAAGTAAACTCGTACAGCTCATGTGGAAAACAGTGTGGAGGCTTCTCAAGAAATTAAAAATAGAACTACTATATGATCCAGCAATCCCACTTCTGGGTATATATCCAAAGGAAACAAAATCATCATCTCAAAGAGGTATCTGTACTCCCCTGTTCACTGCAGCATTATTCACAATAGCCTTGATATGGAAACAACCTAAATATCTGTCAATGGATGCGTGGATAGAGAAATTGTGTTATAGATCCCCACACACACACATACACACACACACAATGGAATATGATTGAGCCTTACAAAAAGAAAATCCTGTCATTTGTGACAACGTGGATGAACTTGGAGGGCATTATGCTAAGTGAAATAAGTCAGACAGAGAAATACAAATACTGTATGGTATCATTTGTGAGTGGGATCTTAAAAAAAATAGTGGAACTCATAGGAGAGTGGAAAAGTGGTTGTCAGGGGCTGAAGGGTGGGGGAAGTGGGGAGATATTGGTCAAAGTGTACAAATTGTGGTAATGGAGGATAAATAATTCTAGAAATCTAATGTACAGTCATGAGAACTATATTTAATAATAGTGTATTGGACACTGGAAATATGCTAAGAGAATAAATTTCAGGGACACTCATCACACACAAAAAAATGCTAACTGTGAGGAGAAGATATGTTAATTAGCTTGACTGTAGTCGCTAATGTGCTATATATATGTATATCGAATCATCGTGTTTTACACCTTAAATATACATAGTTTTTATTAAATATATAAATAAAAATTCTATACAGCCATTAAAATAGTGCTGAAAATTTATGTTTACTGATATGGAGCCACATTAAGTAAACATACACATATATATTTACTATATTTATAGTGAACTATAGAGTTTTATGTATATATGTATATATATATTATATACATACCTATAATATGTAATATATATATTAAATACATGGTAAAGATAGGCAGATCGATGGATGTATGAAGGACAGAATGATGGGTGGATGATTGAATAGAAAGATAGAGAGATACATTGATACATAGATATTGGGATGGATGATAGACCCATAGATAGATACATACACAGATAAATACATAGATACATACATACATATGCACATAGATAAATACGTTGACAGGCATATAGATAAATCAATATTTTATAGGGGAAAATCTGAAAGAATATATGCCAAAATGTTAAGTGATGGGAGATAGAGTTATAGGATATTTCAAGGTATTTTGTTTTTATCTCTGCTTAGCTGATATGTGTAGTTTCCCTGTAGTGATACCGTTTTAGTTAAATATTAAAAACAATAAAATTTTTTAAACATGAATGTTCAATTGTTCCAACAATATTTGTTAAAAAATCTGTCCTTTCATCATTGAATTGCCTTTGCAGCTTTGTCAAATATCAGTTGACTATTTTTAGTAGTGTATTTCTGGAATCTCTATTATGTTTCATCCAGCTATGGCTCTGTCCTTTTGCCAATATCACATTGTCTTCAAGACTCAATATTATAAGAACTATCATTTTCTTCTTTTTCAAAATTGTTTGGTTGTTCAAGTATTTTGTCATTCTGTATAAATTTTAGGATGAGTTTATCGATATCTACAAATATAACCTGCTGTGGTTTTAATTCGGATTGTATTGAATCTATATATCAATTGGGGAGATATATTGACCATATCAAGTTTACCAAATCATTAAATAGTAAATTTTGTCTTTTAAGGAATTTGTTCATTTTACCGTTGTCACAGAATGTATTAGCTTAAGATTTTTCATAGTATTCCTTTATTATCATTGTAATTTCCCTAGGAACTGTAATAATGTCTCCATTTTATTCCTATTTGTAGTTGGTGCCCCACTCTCTCTTTTTTTAATTGCACCTAGAGGTTTATCAAATTTGTTGATTATTTCAATGGGCCAGCTCTTGGTTTCATTGTCTCTTTATTATTTTTGCTTTTTATTTTATTGTTTCTGCTTTCATTTTATTATTTCATCCTATTTACTTTAGGTTTAATTTGTTTTCTTTTTCTAGTTTATTAAGGTGAAAGCTTGGGCATTTCTTTGAGACTTTGTTCTAAATAAGCATTTAAAGCTTCAATTTCTTAGAAAGCACTACTTAAACCACACCCTACAAATTTTTTATATTCATTTATATTCATTTTGACATGTTTTCTAATTTCTCAGGTTATTTCTTCATTGACCATTGGCCACTTGAAAAGTTAGTATTTAAATTCAAAATACTTGCCAATTTTTCAGATATTTTCCTAGATTTGGTTTCTAAATTAGTTTTGTCATAGACAGATTGTTGTGTGTATGATTTTAATCTTTGCAAATGTGTTGAGATGCATTTTAATGCCCAGTATATGTTTTATCTTTGTGAAAGTTCCGTGTGAACTTAAGATAAAACTATACTCTATGCTCCTGCTGTGTGGGTTATTCTATAAATATCAGGTAGGTCCAATTGTTTGTCTTGGTCAACTCTTCTATAATCTCGTTATCTATTTCTTTGTCTACTTATTCTACCCATTATTGAAAGGGAGGGTTAAAATTTTAAATATGCTTTTGGATTTGTCTATTTTTCCTTTCAGTTTTGTTGGTTTTGGGGGTTTTTGAAGATGTTTTATTGGTTGCATATGCATTTACAATTGCTATGTGTCCTTGCTGAACTAGTCTTTTATAAAATGTTTCTTTTTATGCTAGTACTATTCTTTTTTTAAGTCTGCTTTTCTGATATTCTAGTCTTTCGAGCTTTCTTAGTTTCATCGTAATGTGTATCTTTTCCCATCCTTTTATTTTTAACTTATCTAATTTTCAAGTTAAAATGGCTTTCTTATTGGAAGCATTTAGTTAGGTTTTGATTTTTTTATCTACTCAGACTATTTTTGCATTTGAATGAGAGTGTCTTAGCAATTTATGCTTAATATCATTAGATTTAAATTTACAAATTTTCTATTTGTTTTCTATTTTTCCATCCATTCTTTGTTCATTTCATGCTCTTTTACTACCTTCTTTTATATTAACTGAGTAGTTTCATGATCCTATTTTATGTCTTATATTGGTTTATTAGTTAAAGACCTTAACTTACCACAGTTTATCTTCAAATAATATTATTTCATTTAATGTATAATAGAAGCTACCTACAACAGAATACTTCCATTTCTCCACTTCTGTCCTTCATACTATTTGGTCATATATTTGGTTTATATATGTATTATACCCCAGAATATATTTTATACAATTTTCTTTAAAGTATCAATTATTTTTTTATTTTTATTTTTTTGCTGAGGAAGATTCACCATGAAATAACATCTGTTGCCAGTCTTCTCCTTTTTCTGCTTGAGGAAGATTAGCCCTGAGCTAGCATCTGTGCCACTCTTCCTCTATTTTGTATGTGGGTCACCACCACAGCATAGCTGATGAGTGATGCATGTCCACACCCAGGATCTGAACCTGCGAACCCAGACCAACAAAACATAGTGTGCCAAACAACCACTACACCACAGGGGCAGCCCCTAAAGTATCAATTATATTTTAAGTAACTTTAAATGATTAAAAATATTTTATATTTCCCCATATATTTTTCCTTTCCAGTGTTCTTCATTCATTTGTATAGATTCAAATTTACATCTCTTTTCATTTTTTTATACCTGTAGAAACTCTATTAAAATGTCTTGCCATTCTCGTTTGCTGCTAAAATTTCTTTCAGGTTTTGCGTTCTCTGTTTTCTTCTTTTCAATTTCACCCTGCATTTTGAAAGAGATTATTACTGAATATAGAATTCTAGCTTGACAGATTTATTTCCCTTTTAATAAAGTTAAGAACTCATTGTCTTCTGGCTTGCATAGTTTCAGGGAGAAGTCTGCAGTTATGCTCACGAGTTTCCTTCTGCATGTGATGTGACATTTTGCTTTCACTACTTTTAAGATTTTTATTTAGTTATTGGCTTAAGCAATTTAATTATGATGAACTTTGGTGTGTGCTGTTTGTGCATCTACCTGTGTGTGCTATATGTAACATGTTGATGTTTGTTGATCTTGGGTCTATGAGCTGATCATTTTCATCAAAACTGGAAGATTTCTGGACATTTTTCTTTCAAAATCTTTTCTGTCCACCCCCTTATCTCCTTCAGGAATTCCATTTCCACATACATTACAGGGCTTGATATTACACTGAAGTTATTGTCATTTTTTTTGTCTTTTTGTCTTTTTACTTAAATTTTAAGTCTATCACTAATTTTTCAAGTTCACTGATTTCTTTTTCTTCAGTGACTAATAAGCTGTTTAACTCAGAGAGATGCTCATTTAAGGAATTTTATTTTTTAATTCTAGAAGTTTCTGGCTTGGTTTTATATCTGTTGGTACCTTCCTCAGTATGTCCATGTTTTCCCTTAAATATTTGTGTATAATAGCTGTTTCATCCTGGCTTTACTAATTTTTATTATTTTGAGTATTTCTGGGTTCGATTATATAGGTTGATTTTTGTATGTGTTATGGGTCATATTTTCCTACATTTGTCATTTCTAATTATTTTTTGGACGCTGGACAGTTATGTTACATTGTAGAGGATCTGAATTTTGCTGTCTTCCTTAAAAAAGTGTTGGGATTTGCAAATTTCAGGCAGGTCGTTGACTTTCACATCAACTTGATCCCTGTTTTAATATTTTTTTAGGGTAGGTCTAGAATAACCTCCCCTGCATATCAGCATATTACTAAAGCTTTACCGTCTGGGATCTCGACTATATCAGGAGATCATCAAGTACTCTCTACTCTTACTGGCCAAAACTTGAATATCTCTCCCTAACTTTGTTTGAGTTCTGAGAATGCTTTGTCTTCTATGTTTGATTTTTGCCTTGTTTTATATAATTTAAAATTAGTGTGTGTGGTCTAGCACACATCAAAGACTGGAGAGGATGTCTAGCAAATGCCTGGAGTTCTCTCTGTACAGTTCCCTCCTCTCTGGTACTTCTACCTGCAAATTCTAGCTGCCTCAGCCTCCAAGAACCCCAATTTCATTCTTCCTAGAAATGTCTGCTGGAGTCTACAGTGTTTTCCACCCATGCACCTGCAGCCCCAAAAACACCTCAGTGAGAAAGCCATTATGATTATAAGGCTTATCTCATTTGTTTCCTTTCTCTCAGAAATCACAGTCACACTCTATTGTCTAATATGTGAAAGCAGTTGACATATCTTTTTTCTTGTTTTCTACTTGTGTTTTGTGGTCCTTGTTACTGCATCTTATCCAGAAGTAGAAATCTCTAACTCTTTTAAATTATATTTTACCTATAACCGTTTTATGTTTGGAGTAGTATGGGTATAGCTTATGTTTTATATCTTATGTTTTATCTATATTAGTTCTATTTAGTGTGTTATCTACTTTAGGAATTCCTCTAATAATATTAGCAGTGCATTTATATGAGGAGTAAACTGTTTTATTTAGGAACATATATAATGGATGTATTTGATCATAAAAATGAGGCCCATCCTTAGCCGGGGAGGGAGTGAAGAAGTGGAGCACAGAGGACTTTCAGGGCAGTGAAATTACTCCATGTGATACTATAGTGGTGAACGCATGTCACTATACATTTTCCAAAACTCACAAAATGTACAACACCACGAGTGAACCCTCATATAAATCATCAATTTGGATAACAGTGATGTTTAAATGTAGGTTCCTCAATTGTGACAAATGTACCACTCTGATGGGGGACATTGATAATGGAGGAGACTATGCATACATGGGGGCAGAAAGTATATTGGAAATCTCTGTACTTTCCATTTATCTGTGAAGCTGAAACTACTATAAAAAAATAAAAAGTCTTAAAAAAGTGAGGCCCTCTGTTGTTAGCTTTCAAGGACCAACTCTGCATTGGAAGTTAACAGAAGTTGAGCAGAAAAATAGAAGGGGATCATATGAAGCAAGTGTTGGATATGGTCTCACACAGATAGTGGTGATGAGACATTTGTAGTGCTGGGTGTGGTCCAAGAACCTTTAAAAATAGATGGGTCCAATAATCCATTTTAACTTGCTTGCATAGTGACACTATAATGTAGCTTCCTTTTGTCTCTCAAGTATACAGACATACAATTGCCTGTGGTAAGCAGCAAATTCTTTATTTTGCTCTATGCTCCTTATGAGTGTTAACAGATGAGAAAAAGAAAGAATAGTCCCAAGGCAGGAGACAGGTGCAAGTCATATCAAAAGATTGTAGTGAGAAATGGCCTGGAGAATTTAAGACCTTGGGAATTCACAGAAATCCTAGGCAAGTTATTGAAGTTGTCTAACACATTTAAATCTGAAAGAAACGCAAATGACATGTGACGTAGTTAAGCTTTGCTTAATAATATTTCTTTTTTGATGGCTAATATAGAGCTTCTGCTTTATACAGGTTTTTGTTATTTTCATTTGCAGTTTTTATGAGATCCTATCTAAATTCTGAGGATCCATATTCCTAAATATTCACTATGTATAGTTCTTTCCTTTTTGATTACAGAAAGGGAAAGTTAAAATTCCTTAATAAATAACATACACATTTCTTTAATGTGTATGTTAGCCCAGATAAGTATTTTACATTTCTTATAAGATGATAAAATTTTAAATTTTGAGGTTTTGACCCATTTTCATCATTTGCTCATTCATATATAGTTATGCTTTGTACTTTAGTTTTCCTTCTGTAAAATGAGAACTACACAGTTTCAGAAATGAATATTTTAAGGAAACATTAGTTTTAAAAAAAATGCTTGTAGAACACTACTCTCCTAAATTGTTTGTATAATATATTTTGGAAATGCTGCTTACTATATCTTCTTCTAGATTTACAATGCATATCGGTACATTAAAAGCACATTACAATAATTGCGAATTACTGTAGTAAACTGAAATGTGTTTAATTTTTTAAATGCAATCCTTGCCTATCTTACTTGAACATGAAAATCATTTTTTCTGGGTCATATCTAAAAATCTTCTGCAGAATCATGTTGTATCTGCATTGGACAGAATTTGGACATTATTGTTCACAGGCATTGTGGAAGTTTGCCAACAGGGTCTATATCTGTATCTAACATGTCAGTATAGCACTCCTTTTTGTTCATGCTTATTTCTCTTGTGAAATTATTTCCTTATGGCGCTTTCTTTCAATACTTCTTCTAAGTTGCCTCTGATACAAGTCATTTAGAAATTTATAAGCTACTTTTCATAAATCAATATTGCAACTTTGTCTGTTTCACCAGAAGTATGCTAAAACTGCGTTCTTATTTCTAGATTGTTCAGTTAGTTATCACAATGTGTCACTAGCCACTCTAATTTCTGTTCTCATTGTTGGTAATATCGTCTGTCCAAATTCTGGAAACAAGATGAAAAAGAATTCACAGGCTATTGCTATACTAAAAATATCCCTCTTCAAATAACATCCTAGTTTCAGAAAGCCCTCATTGTATTAGTTAGTCATTGTTATTACACTCCAAAAAATGGTGATTGGTGGCATTTCTTGCTTGGCTCTAAAAAACTGAGGGAAAGTAGGAAAAATATTTTTCCAAATGAGTACACTTTTTTTCTCTGTGGAACCCAAAGCAGCCATGCCAAGCTACTTTGTTTGACATACATTACAATCAGAATACCCAACTCAAAGTTTCAAATGTCCTCGCATAAAAATGGACAGTTCTTCAGTCAGAGTTGTGTGAGGACACCATGGAAACTTTTTTCTTTGGTTCTTACCAGTAATATCTTACTGATGCAAAATTGAATGGAGAAGATGGCAATATATTGAACTTTTAAATTTGCAGATAGAATAATCACTTAAAATTATGTTTTAGGAAAACAATTTTCCTATTAATTATCTTTTATACATACAATATCTGCTGTACAAATATTCTACAGCAAGTATGTCAGCACACCATTAAGTAGCAATGATTTTCCTGGCTATATCGGACAGTTAGACCTTCATAATGTTTTTTAGTTTGGGCCTGTTCAATTAAATAGTACAACCTTATTAATTTTTTTCTTTACTGCCCTGAATCCATCATTATCATTTTAACATGAAATAAACTTTTTTGAAGTCCATAAATCTCTCAAAACTCATCAGTATGTAACTGTTAAACAAATTTTGTACCTGCCCCAGTGTCACAAGAGGTATCTATGCAAAGTTTTAATTTCTTTCATTCTACATCAGTCAGAAAATATTTAGTGGTAACATTTGCTTTGACAGTTGAAGAATTCACACTTTCTTACATTATATATTGACACCCAAAATTGTTTTTTATAACCCAAGATGACTCCTGTAGAAGACATGCCAGGCATTTTTGCCATCTCAAGGAGAGAAAGCCAGCAGTTTAAGTTGACATCTTTTTATGTGAATTGCTGACATACTAGTAATATTGCTGAATAATTTGTTTTCACATTTCACCCCTGATTTTCATTAAAAAGTAAATGCAGAAGGGGCCAGCACAGTGCCATAATTGTTAAGTCCATGTGCTCCACTTCAGCATCCTGGGGTTCATGGGTTCAGATCCCAGCCACAGACCTACACACCGCTCATTAAGCCAAGTGGTAGCGGCATCCCGCATACAAAATAGACGAAGATTGGCAAAGATGTTAGCTCAGGGCCAATCTTCCTCACCAAAAAAAGAAAAAAAAGTAAATGTAGAAGATGAAAAGATGAGAATACTTGTATTAGTGTGTATTAACTAAATACAATTTGTATAAAGATGAAACTCATTATGTATGGTTAAAGTGGTAAAATTTTAGTCTTAATCTAAGGATTATGCATGAAATATTAGATTTTTTTATCAACTATTGTACCTCAAATATACTTTATAATTTGACATTTTGCAATATATTTTCTCTCCCAGAATGCCTTATCACTTTTGTGCACATGCCCAACTTACAACCTATAAATTGTTACATATTTAATTTTTCTATATATTTATGGGAAAGCTTTATATAGAAATGGATGCTACTTGTAGCAGTTATCTCAAGAAAGTTGAAAGCAGATTGTCTTTGACACCTGTTAATACATCCATTTAGTTCCCTTTGCCATTTTTGCTGACATTTCATTTAGGTAATCCGTTTTAATGAATTAGTGGTAAATAAGTCATTTTAGGAGGATGTGTGTATATATGTATCAAATATTTTCATGACTTGCCTGAGATTTCTGTCATGCAATTTCCATAGTTATAATAGTTCTCTTTACATTGAAATATAAGTTGGAACGATATTGAAATAGCAGATGTCTCCTTTCCTCCATTGTTCTTTTTAGCATTAATGCTGCATCATATAGCACCTTCATACGCCTTTCTCTGGGCAGATGAAACCACGTACCAGAGCCTATAGTTTGGTGAGTGGGCAGTGGTTTGCACCAAGGTCTCTTTGCCTCTTTAGCTGAGTGCCTTTTTCCAGGGCAGCACATGCACACTTTTCCCTTGTGGCACTACTTACTTCTTAGGGCTCAGATGAAGATAGTAGAGAAATTGGAAAATGTGGTTATTGAACTTCAATTTTACTCATTCTCTTTGCGACCAAGCAGCTTTTAAATCCCATTAGCTACTTCCTATTCCTGGAAAAGATCATGATGTTATTTCCAAGTTTAAAAAATTGAAATATAATACATATGACATAAAATCGACTGTTATAGTGTGCAATTCAGTGGGTTTTAGTTTATTCACAGAGCTGTGCAACCATCAGCACTGTCTCAGAATATTACATCACCCCAAAATAAAGTCCCATCTCATTATCAAACCCCCATTCTCCCCTCCACCAGCCACTGACAACCACCAATCTACTTTTGTCTCTATAGATTTGCATATTCTGGATATTTCATATAAATGGAGTCATACAACATGTGTCCTTTTGTGTTTGTCTTGTTTCACTTAGCATAATCTTTTCAAGGTTCATCCATCTTGTAGGCTGTGTTAGTACCTCATTAGTTTTTATGACTAAATTATGATCCATTATATGGCTACACTGTGCTTGTTTATCCATACATCAACTGATGGACATTTGGATTATTTCCACTTTTTTCTATTAATAATAATACTACTATGAACATTTGTGTACAAGTTTTCATATAGAGGTATGTTTTCGGTTCTCTTGGATATATACCTAAGGACAGAATTGTTGAGTAATATGGTAATTCCATCTTTAACTTTTTGAGGAATGGACAAAAGCTGTTTTTTTCAGTGGATGCAACATTCTACATTCCCACCAGCAATGTGTGAGGGTTCCAAGCTTTCCACATTCTTTCCAACATTTGTTAATATCCATCTTTTTTATTCCAGTCATGCCATCCCATCACGTGTGAAGTGGTATAGCATTGTGGTTTTAATTTGCATTTCCCTAATGACTAATGATGTTCAGCATCTTTTCATGTACTTATTGGCTACTTGTACGTCTTCTTTGGAGAAATGTCCATTCAAATCTTTGGTCATTTTTAATTGGGTTATTTTTCATTTTATTGTTAAGCTGTGTTCTTAATATAGTCTGGATACCAGTTCCTTATCATAAATATGATTTACAAGTATTTTATCCCCTTCTTTGTGGTCTTTTCACTTTATTGATTACATGTTTTGAAGCACAAGTTTGAAATTTTGTTGAAGTCTAAATTGCCTGATTTTGCTTTCTTGTGGTTTCGGTGACATTTCTAAGAAATCATTTTCTAGTTCAAGATCGTGAAGATTTACATTTTTTTCTAAGAGTTTTATACTTTTAACTCATTAAGGACTTTGATCAATTTTTAGTTCCTTTTTATATACAGTGTGAAGTAGTGGCATGAAGATGTGATTGAGCCTTGAAATGTCAAAGCAATTTTTAGTCTAGGCCCTTGAGTTCATTAGCAACAAAATTCCCTGAAAAATATGGACATTTTCTACTCTATTTACTTCCAACCCATTTCATATCCTAGAATTATACCCCAAAATCTGATTGTGACAAGTCCTCTCATCTTCTATGTCACTTTACCTTCCTATCACCAGTCCTTTATCTGTTTCAGATTAAAGATAGCTGCTTTGAGACTATCAGCCCCCAGAATGGGAAGGCCTCCCTTTTAATCTGATTGTTGACTTGAATCACATTGTTAAACTAAGAAGCTTTCTCAGCCTTTGTCATTCAAACCCTTGAATAATCCAATCATTTAGAAATGTTCAATCCTCTAAGGCCTGAATTTTGGAACTGTCTATTTCTTTGCATTTCTATTGGCATGCTGACCTATTCTTTCCTGGACCCATATCTCTTTCTTAATATCTTATTAAATTCAGAAACCAACACACACAAATGTTTTGATTTCCATTCCTTTCTCCTAGAACTGCTATTTCAGAAGGCACATGATATGACCCAGAAGTATGGTACTTACAGCACTGATTTCTGTGTTAGGTTAGGCTGCTGTAAAAAATCAAGCTTGAAGTCTCAGGGACTAATATAATAAGGTTTTATTTATGACTCATATTGTGATCCATTTGGTTTAGATAGCTCTTCTTTAAATGGTACCCCAGGGTGGGCTGCTTTGACACTTGTGGTTCCACCGTCTTGGGTTGGCTCAAGCTCACCTTGGAGTCATTGGACAAGCAAACAGAAAGAAGAATGATCATTAAGGGCTGTATATAATATCCTTAACCAGTTTGACCTGGAAGGTGTACACATCCTTTCCACTCACATTCCTTAGGCAAGAATGTACACTCACGTGGGCTACCTAATTGCAGGATTGTCTGGGGAATGTAGAGCAGCAAATACATGTGAGCATGGACATTCTCTGCCACCCTCAAAAATGTGTTCCAGCAGACATGCAATTTTACTGTAAACTTTTGTTAAAATTTCTTTTATAAATTTTTGTATTTCTAGAATTAATTTTGATGTAAATTTAGAGGAAAAAGGGTATCTAATTTTATTTTATTTTTTAATTTTGTTTTTTGAAATAGATAACTAGTTGCTCAGTACTACTTATTGAATAATCTTTATTTTCTCATTTAATTTGATAAATTATCTTTACCACATACTTGTTTCTACTCCTGGGCTTTCTATTCCTTCCGCTTGTTTTATGTATCCATTCTAAACAGGTCCAATCTCACAGAGTCTTAGAATTATTATACGTTTTAGTAACTGCTAAGGAAAGTATCTTCTTATTTTTTCCTCCAGATTTTCCTGAGTTATTACCAAATATTCCTAAGACATATTGAATTTTTTCATACCTTATTATAGGTTAATTTTGTAATGTTTTAAAAATTGAATTGGGATGTCCTGCCATTCTAAATTAAAGCTTTGTGTGTGTATTCTTTTGCATATTTGATAATAGAGATCTCTCAGTCTTAACCAGTCCCTCCACCATACCTGAACTTTATTATAGGACATTTAGTATTCCCATAGCCTATAGTGATTCTTTTTTCCTTTCAAGGTTATCTTTTTGGAAAATAGGCCTACTTATTCCATAATTGTATCTTACGTAATGTAAGACATATTACACTATAAACTACAATGTACATATTAACTATAAATTTTATTATTTGTTTTATTACCAGTTCAATTTATTTTCACTTTCAGTACAGAATGCTTAAAATTCTTCCATCAAAAAAGAAAAGCAGCATTTTTTAATTAAAATAATCTTTCCCCACTGAGTACTGGATTTGTCATTTAATTGGTTAATTACCAACAAGTTTCTTCAATTCTTCAGAAGTTTCTTCAATTTTCTGTCAAGAGGTTATTCTTCAGAATGGACAGAGGATCCTTATCTATATATTTAGCCATAGTTACAGTTCACATCCTTATTCTGACACTATGCATTAAAATCTGGAAGGTTTTCTACATTTGGCCTCTGAAAATTTATTCCATGAATACTGAATATGGCCGATAAGTAAGCTTAATGTACAACTAACTGGTTAACATAGATTCTGCCTTAAATATTTTTAAAAATATTCTTGGGGCCAATTTCATAAGCTTATGAAACTTCAGGCTAAGAAATTTTCTTAGAAATTACTCTGCTTTAAGCAAATGCTCTTCCCATGTGACTGTTAATGGTTCATGATTTAAATAAATGACAAACCTAATTGCAATAAATTGTATTTCATAAAAAAATGCTGTTTAACAAAAATATTTTCAAAGTCCATAATACTAAAAAGTGATATTATATTTCAACTAAGTTTATTATCATGAAATTTCATAAATGATTAGCTTGTTTATCACAGAACATCTTACCATCAGACAATATTTATTATTTGCAGTATTCATTGACTTACTGCGATAATATTGATGCAGGATATGATGATGATAGGGTTGATGATAGCTAATGTTCATTAGTCACTTAGTAGTTTTTAGTCTTTATACCAATTAATTTTAAATTCATCATCTCACATAATCTACTCAACTAGTCTATGGGGAAGATACTTCTATTTTCCTCAGTTAACATATGAGAAAACTAAGGTTCAAAGATCTTACGTTATTTACTCTGCATCACAGTTTGTGAATGTGAGAACTGAAACTTGAATTTAGGCGCCCTAAATTCAGAGCCATTGATCAAGTATGCTGTCTGCCTCCGTCAAATAGATCTGGAACTATACTCAGGATTTTAGTGAAATAAGCAAAATACGATATCATAAATGGACACATATTACCTACAGGTGATAGGATTAACATCAAAACTTTTAGCAAGTACTCCTCCTCATTCTTCCATTTTTTAAATTTAAACACTCTACAGAATTTAACATGCTTAAATATCTAACTACACATAGACTCCATAAGATTTGGAGAAACTTTTTTCATGTAAGTCATTCAGGCAGTAGATATATATATCTTCCAAGAGAGCAAATATGTGACCTGAGTTTTAACAAAAACAATTTGTTAATTATTGATCTAACAAAAGAACCTTAGCAAGACAGCAATAGATAGAAAACATCAGCCCCAAGTACCCTCAGGCACATTAAACTTATGTTATCTGCAAAAGAGAAAATAAAATTCCGACTCCAATTTTTAGTATTGAATGGAGATCATACTTTACTTATGTAGTTGATCTTCATGGAAGATAATTTCATTTGTTATCCTCCACCACTAGTATATTTAAGTTCATTTAAACAAGTATAGTTGTTTTACTTTAGTAAATGTGATAATATCTCTAACCTGAAATATTTTACTATACTTCTGAGAAATCATAAACAATTGTGTTTAATGATATTCTATTTGATTATTAATATAATATGCATGGTTTTACTGATTTTCTAATCTTTTGAATGTGAGCATTTATGTTTTCACTTCGAATATCTGCATTTCAACTGTATGTTTTAAATCATTCACTGACTTAACACATATTTCTTGAGTGCATACTATGTGCCAGTCACTTTTAGGTACAAAGGACACAGCAATAAGTGGGGCAGACAAAGTCTTTTTGTCGGGGAGTATACATAGTAATGAGGGAGACAGGTGATAAATGACAGATTAAACTACAGTTGTATTTCAGTCAATAATATCTATCATGAAGAAAAGAAAGAGAGCTCCTGAGGTGTGCAGAAGAGTTGAGTTTAGTGGGGTCCATAGGAGCCAGTTCATGAAGGACCTTGCGGCCACCATGGAGTGTGATGGGAAGTCCTTGGATAGTTTTGCATGGCAGAGGGCTGAGATAGATTAAAACTTTTTCAGAGACCCTCCTGGCCACTCTGTGAACAGATAAGGAGAGTTAGGGTGTGAGTTGGACGACAAGAGGAGAAGCAGGAATACCAGTCAGGAGGTTATTAGAGTAGGTGTTCAGTGCAATATAAGCCTATATTTTAGAATTTATTATTGTGTTATTTTTATCAAAATTATCCATTTTTTTAGAATGCCCTTACTCCCTAGGGGATTCTCCCATTTATTCAACACCGGCATGTACAACATTGGGCATATGCTCAGCACCGGGCGCTGTGCTAACTATTGGGGATACAGAGAAAACGTACAGTTACTGCCATCCTAGCTGTGAAAAACAATTGCGAACACTGTAGGGACCTAATGGAGGTCCTGAGACAACACATTCTACAGCCATAGTCTGATGGCATTTGTTTCTTTTTGTGGCTCCTCAGAAAGTATAATATGTACTTTACAAATCTAAGAGATCATCAAATATAAACATAAATGGAACCACAAAAGCCTATATTCTCTGTATACAAACAAGTAACAAGTCTCTAGATCCACATACAAAAATATAAATTACTTTTAAATGTTTAAACAAGTATTGAGTACTTACTCCGTACAGCGCTATGAGTGTATGAGGGGATATCATTAGAAATTGCAAAATGACCAAGTCATAGGTTCAGCACTTGAAAAATGTTCACTACCATAAACAACATTTACATAAAATTGAACAAAAATGTACTTTATACTATTTGGCTATAAATTACAAATGAAGCAAGTGCTATAGTTATTAAAAGAGAGAGATCATCTTAGGAAATATGTTTTCACTGCGGATTTTTAAAAATTTAAACTTCACCTTGTTTGTAATTATAATTCTTACCAATAGTATATCCTTTCCCCAAGCTTTTTTGTTCTCATTGATATATTTTTTTTTTTCATCTCTCCATCCATTCAGTCAGAAAATACTTACTGGGTATGTTTTCTGTGCCTGGTGCTATAATAGTGAGACGGTCAAGGTCTTAGTCCTCATGAAGCTGAACAATGTAATTAGTGGTACTATAAGCAAGTAAAATGGCAATAACAATGTGAGATGACAGGATGGAAGTACAGGTATAGTGTCGACGCATGGGGGAAGCACCTAACCGAGACTTCCTAGAAAAAAATATGACCTAAAGGAAGAGTTGGAGTCAACAAAGCAAAAGAGCATGAATGGAGGTAGGGAAGTAGAGGGGAGACTCCCAGGCAGAGACAACAGCATGGGCCAAAACCCACAGGAAGAAGACGTGCAAGCGTTTCAACAGAACTGAAAATGAGTCACTTTCACTTTAGTGGGGCAGGGTGAGGAGTGTGCAGAGCAAAAAGCACAGTAATTAAAGGTAAACCTGAAGAGGTAAGTGGCAGTGGTGGGGAGTGAGGAGTAGATTATGCAGACCCCCAAAGTCCTAATAAGGCTTTAATGTAAAAATATGAGGACATAGTTTTACCAGGGGAATGACTTATCTAAGTTGAATAACAAGGATCATACTGCATCAAATATAGTGCAACGGTGACTCAAGAATGGAGAGAGACAAGTTAACAGGCGGTTACAACGATCCGCTCTTTTCAGTGACTGACTTCCCTACAAAATACTTGTTTTGTCACAGGCCAGCACCATTTTTCTGTGCAAAAGGGAGTGTCCTAAAAATGACTTCTCATTCATGCTACTGTGTGGTTACCTCCTAACCTGTTAGCATTGGCGACCACAGTTTCATTCTCATTTCTCTTATTCTCATCTCTTAGTGTCATTTCTTTCATGCTCGTTTCTCATTCATTTTTTTCCATACTTATGTTTGGAGAGTAAATTTGTTATCCATGGTGTTGAAGCTCTTCAATAGATTTTTTAAGTGTGCAGTTTCTCATGGCTATAAAAATCAATCCTGGAGACTAACCAGAAGCATGTGCCCCTGTAATAACAAAGCGAAAAGTGTTTTGACTGAGTTTTTTATTGATAATGCATTTTGTTTTATGTGATGAACATAAAAGACTGAATGTTTTAAATTAGGGGTTATGCAGAGGGTAGCCACGAAGAACAGAAGTCACATATTTCTTGTTCAAAAATAGAATTCGATTGAAGCCAACAACAGGAGGGAAGTGACAAGAAGCTGATTATAAGAACATTGTAAAAATGTTTTTTATTAGTTAAAATACAGAATGAATTAGGGGGAAAGTATTTTTTATAAGATTCTAGCATGACTGCATGACTTTAAAAACAAAGAAGCTGGTTAAACCCAACAAATGCAATTAAAACTAAACTGGAAGACAGAGAGCAGTGGCCTGTTCAATGATTGCATCCAAACTCCTTAAGCAATGGTGCATCTATGTACAATAAGTTCCCGTCACTCTGAGGTATCCTTTCCTAACCAGAAGTCCAATTAAAGAGCCAACATATTTTATGATTTTGAATTCAAACAGAAGTTAAAAGCCATCTTTAATCCCATTAGAAATTTAGCGATTATTTAAATCTCTACTATCTAGATTTGATCTTTAAGGATACGTGGCGTTCACACCTGATTAAACAGCAAGGAAAAGATGTGCTGGAAGTTCACTTGGTGGCGTTGACACCGGGGTTATAGTTCCAGAGCAATTTTAATGATAGTTCCAGGGCAAACATACTTTCTCTGTGATCTTGAGCAGGATGCTACAACCATCACCTGCGGTCATGTGGAAAATAGGGGAATGTAGGTAGTCAACTTGATGATCTAGCTAAAGGGACTTCCAGACAGAATATTGAAAGGGCCATCGGGCTTCTGGTCACTGTCTATCATAAGATGCTGAGGGAGAGAGATGAACTAAAGAACCAACTGTTTATGTTTCTAACAAAATTTGGAGGATATGTAGAGGGCCCATGACCATCTTTCCAGCCCCCGAAAACTGAACTTAAAGCAACGGAGGGTTTTAGGGCAAAGGTTAAAATGTAGCCACAAGCGTGACTATAAAAGCCTTTAGTCAAACTTACAAAAATCTAAGGCAATGCCACATAGATACGTTTAGCCAGACAGAGACATCTTAAAATTCTTAAGGCTGAGGCTGGCACGCTTTCTCTGTTAAACAGTAGAGATTCTAAAACTCTTAAGGGTCTTGTCCTATAAAAGCATCTGAAATAGTCAGGGTAGAGAAGGGCATCTACAAAAGAGATTTGTGGGTGTGGCTTTTACCTCCTGGAGTGGGTTATAAAGCATTACATTAGAATCCTACAAAGTTCTAGAAAATTTACCAGCTTGGACTAAAAGGTGCAGAGAGAATCCAAAACTAAAATGAGCATTTGGACCTCTAAACTTCTATGAGCAGGAGGCGGGCTGAAAAGAAACTATACAGTGGCAAACCTGGGGTATTTCTTATGGTAAAGAAAGCATATCTCAGAGAGTGAAATAGGAGATTAGAGGGCAGAGTGAGGAGACACAGAGTCATCCCCTGGGAGCAGCATGGGGCCCTAAACAAGGAGATAGTAATGTGTCCTGCAGGATTTAATATTGCAATATTAATATTAAATAATATAAATATAATAATAATTTAGTGATATAAATAGTATTAATACAGACCATTGACAGTGATGTGTTGCCTGTTTTCTCCCCTTTTAAATTGAATTAGCTATTGCTATTACACTATGCCTATCCCACCACTGTGTTTTGGGTATGTGGGAAGCAAATATGTAATCTTTTTGGTTAATAAGACTTCAAGCCAAGAGAAGTGATAACACACCTGGATCAACCACACGTGGACTTGATACAGATGAAGCTATCTCAGACCTTGGGCCTGAGCTTGATGTCATAATAAGATGAGATCTTTGGAGGTCTTAGCAAGGGAATGAGGATGTTTTGCACAAAGGAGAAATGAAACAATTTGTGGCCAAAGTTTTGACTGCAGCAGTGTGATATCAGTGAAAACACAGCTACACAATCTTGCCATTAAGATGTGAGGTCAGTTTTCCCTCCCTTTAAATCTAGACAGGCTTGGACTGCTTTGACCAATAGAGTATGCCAGAAACGACAAATAGAGTCTGACAGAAATGACCCTACATGGCTTTAGTCTAGGTCACAAAAGCCCTTGAAGCTTCTGCCTTATTCAGTGGGAGGAGCACTCCACTAAGAGCCCTGATCCACTACATAAGATGAATGGACTGCCTTGAGGCCACCATGCTGTGAGGAAGACCAAGGCACCTATGATTTTTTCTTATATGTCACAATTAAGGAAAGAGTGATCCTAACTATAACCTTGATACAGTGATTTTGGAGAACATTTTGCATATGAGTTTTTTTCTTTCTGGATTGAATTTTAGATCAATTCTCATCTGAAATAAGGAATTCGATCTCCCTGAAGGAGGGGCAATCTAGTGCTTTTTGCTTAAGCAGTAACAGCAGCAGATGGGATGTATTTAACATTTACCTGATGGCTTAACACACTCCAATAGAATTTTTTAGAACCTCAAAGTTGTGTGAAGAGCAACGTTCAGAAAGAAACAAACAGAATTGCATGTGGGCATAGAGCACAGTTCGCTTTAAGATTTGCAAGGAAAACCAAGTAGTGGGTATGCTCACACAGGTTAGAATCCTCCACAATGTGTTTTAATGAAAAAAGTAATGTGAAAGTCAGGATGCCTGAGTTCTTTCCTTATTCCTCATTTGTGTTAATCATTTAAAGTTTTCCTCATTTGTAAAATGAAGATCGTATTAGTCAGGGTTATCCAGAGAAACAGAATCAATAGTGGATTAGGTAGATAGATAGATATGGCTATTGGCATATGGCTATGTCTATTTCTATCTATCTGTATATCCTACTGATATCTATCTATATATCTATGATTTATTTATTATAAAGTATGACTTACTATAGAGCCTGAGAAGTCCCACGATCTGCCATCTGCAAGCTAGAGACCCAGAAAGCAAGTGGTGTAGTGCAAGGGCCTGAGAGTCAAAGAGCCAACAGGGTAGACTACAGTTCAGGTGTGAAGGCCTGAGAACCAGGAGTGCTGAGGGCAGGAGAAGATCGGAGTCCAAGCCATGCAGTCAGGCAGAGAGCAAATTTGCCCTTCCTCCGCCTTTTTGTTCTATTCAGGCCCTCAATGGATGGGATGCTGCCCACTCACATTGGGGAGGGCCATCCACTTTCCTCAGTTCACCACTTCCAATGCTAGCCTCTTCCACAAACACCTTCACAGATGCACCCAGAAATAATGTTCAGCCAGGTTTCTGGGCATCCCTTGGCCCAGTCAAGTTGACGCATAAAATTTACCATCACAGATGATATTTCTTAACATAATGCATTGCGTTAAAGATCGACTGGTATAAAATTTACGAAAATAACTTTCCAAATTGTGTTTCTGTATAGAAATGATAATTTCTAGCATTAGTCATGCCAGCTAATTCTGTCTCATCTTGGTAAGCCAACATTCTCCACTCGGCACAATTGTATCCAAATCACGTGGGGGCCTCTTTTAAACACAGATTGCTGGGCCCCATCACCAGTGTTTCCAATTCAGTAGGTCCATGATGGAGCCCTAGAATGGGCATTTCTCACACGTTCCCAGGTAATGCTGATGCTAATCCCGCTGGGCTGTGAACAACAACTTGAAAAACACTGACCTAGCTGATAAGTAAACCAGAATTTTTTTTCTTTTAAGAAGCGATAAGCACAGTGGGAATGACTTCTGACCATGTATGTGTGAATCTCTGATCAGGAAATAGATGAAACTGTTTACTCTTAAGATATATTTCTTTTATGCTTTTGGTTATTTAGTTTTGGTAAAACATCAAATTTGAACCAGAAAATTAGTTCTTATTATTCAAAGAAAAAGGATGGTTGCATCTTTTATCATCAATAACATAAGCTCCATGAAGCCAATGATTTTAGCTGGCTTTATTCCTTGTTTTATTTTCCCAGCACCTAGAATAGTGCCTAATATATAATAACTGTTAAATAAACATTTGGAGAAAGAATCAATGGAGTATTCCATTTAGACATCAAATAAAAATAGAGAAATTAAGTAAAAGAATGTTACTGAAAAGACTATTTATTAATTTGTTAATTTTATTATTTTATTAATTTTTTTCAATTTAACAAATTTATTATCCTGATTTATCTCCTAAACGGATATTTAATAGAAATACTACTACTAATAATGTACAACTAGCAATTTTAATCCTTATAGTGAATCTGGCGCCATTTTAACCATTTTCAACTTATTAGCTTCTTTCATTCTAAAAACTGCCCTATAAAAGAATTATAATTTACTTCCTGTTGCAGATGGTTAAGCGGAGGCGCAGAGGTTAAACTTGTGCAAGATACAATCATTTTCTCAATTTGAAAATTATTTGAAGAGGATTGTAAGAAACATATCATGAACTATAAAAATAGGAAATTCTAGAACTCTGACATATAAATTAGAATACCAAGTCAAGACTTCAAGGTTTGATGGGAAAGAGGCATAGAGGTGGTGGAAGGTAGAACATGACAATCGAGGGCATTTGGTTTTTCTTACCAGTAGGAAAATAGAAGCCACGTCAGATGTTCAAGGGCTAACACACTGACCTTCTTCTAGCAGAATAGCCTGGGGTTTGCCTAGCCTGTTAGTTACCGAGACCTGATAGGGAAAGTCTCTTCCCTAAAGCTGTAAGAATGAACGAAAGGGAAATTGCAGAATTGAAAATGGAGCGAGGAGAGGGAATTAATTTGTGACCAGCAACTCACTACAATAAATATAACCAGAAGCAGATATCAAATGTTCAAATATGAAGGAGACGTGAAAGAGGCTGGGTGGTCAGAACAGAAAACCAGGAATGAGGAATTTGGGAGAAGACCTGGGTATCTTTCTGGAATAGGTGCTAGTGTCAACAGTAAGCTTCTCAGGACTTTGAGTGGAGTGGTAAGTGGAGAAAGGCACACAGATGATAATATTTGTATGAAAATGAAAATAGATATATCTGCTTATTATTTTTATCACTTAGAAAATGTTTATTGAACATCTATTTATGCTATTTTAGAGGGGAATAATAAAAAAGATACTGTCCAGATAATGATTTATTTATACAGTCACTAAGAGCAGGACCTATAACTTAATGACCTTGATTTGCTCCCATATGCCAAGCACTGTGCATAAAGTAAGCATTCAACAGATGTATGCTGAATGACTAAATAAATGAAGTTCAATACTAAAAAAAATGTGGTCTCATAGGAATAAGCAGACATCCGCAAACAGCTATAACTTGAGATGTATTGAAAATGTCAGAAGCTCAGAAATAGAAAGAAATCATTTATACCTGGAGTAATAAACATAGTCGTCATGACACAGGTGAAATTTGAGTTATGCCTTGTCCAGGTTCATTCATCATTAATTTCTAAAGGTATTTATGCTTTGACATATCATTTCTTCTTGCTTGAGTTGACTCCATTTCTTGCAGATAGACTAATCTTTGCAAAGATACATAGCTTTTTCTTGCTGTTTTTATTTGCACCTGAACATATGACATTATTTCTATCACTGGTGTTTTAGTTCAGCTCAGCTTAGAGGTAGTGTGGAACAGCCACTGTGTGATCTACACTATTCTCAGTAATGATGTGGTTAAAGAAAAATGTTACTACGGCTCTTCTATTTGTAAGTTGGGATAATAATATTATTGCTAAAGTTTGATTTTAGTTGGGGAATAAAATAGGCATGTCAGAAATACTGTTATATTAAGCCAATGATTCTTCTGTATAAGTGAGCTGAATTCAGTTGAACTGATCCCATCCAATTTAACCACTTTATCCCAAGTTTAGATGATGGCGATGGAACTATCCATACTAGAACCAAAACACTTTGTGAGTCTGAGTTGTCCAGAGGATTGCTAATGATAAATGGAATAAGGAAACTTACACAGACAAGGCAATTAGCCTACTAATTGTGTTCAGAAGAACTCGTCTACCTGGCTCTAATAATTCAACAGTTATGCAACCGGAACAACTGGTGCACTAAGTTCCCTGTCAGGAGTTTTGGTGAAGGGGAACTTATTTTGCATTAGGTTTATGTTATGTTTTCTAAACTTACATTTGACAAATTTTATTACAAACGTAAGCTCAGCACCAAGGTGACTACTGAAGAAGATAGAAGAAAACCCATATTATCACTAATCTTGGCTCCTTGGGCATGTAAACCATATTTGAGTTATCTCTGAATACTAAAACTATAGCATAGTATTTCCTAAGTAAAGGATCTATCTTTAATCTCTTATGTTGGAAGACTGAGCCAAGAATTGTTTTGTCTTTCCTCTAATGAATGAAGCTGAGGAATTTACTGGGATACAACATAGATCTTGAATATAAGAAGTCATATATAGAATACACTGTATTTCCATGGAGTTCTATTGCTAAATTACCTACTTCAAGTGGCCACAGATCTATAAATAACTGTTATTTTTGCTCTAGACCTATCATTTGGAACAATTTGTTAATGTGCAGTTTGTTTTGTTTCTCCATGAATTTTCTAGGTTTAGAATGATCTGGCTTGTACAGAATAGGCACTGGGAACTCTATTACCTTGCACTCATCAGTCTGTTTAGACTTAAGCTTAATCTTCATGTTTAGACTGAATATCAATTATATGTGCCATCCAATAAGTAAGATAAAGTCTATGATCTCCAACTCAACACAAAAACAAATATTCTACACTATTGACCCAGGATCGCACAGAATGGTCCACATCTCTTCTGACACTCAAACCAGGAAATGCATGCTGATTTTCAAGGGATTTTTCCAAAGTTTCAAATTCAAGTAATTTGATGACATAGATATATGGGTAAACACTCTCCATCTGCAGCAGAAACATTTTTGCTAAATTGATGAACATGTGATGTATATCTGGGAAAAGTAAATCAACCAGCAGAACTTAGTTAACCACCTGCAAACACCTGGAATTCATAAAGGTATCATTCACACCAGAATAATTAACTTGACAATTTTCTCTGCTGCTAATCAAGCCTTAGCTGGAGACTCTGAATCCAAGTTCGTACAAGAGCACTTGACCAGGTAGCTGGCATAGGGCTAATGTATTCTGGCATCAATCTAAATGAACCACAGTTCACTTATATTTAATGCACTCACACAATAAAAAGAGTAGGAAACCACCTTTTATCCAAATGCTTTAAAATAATTTAACAGCCATGGTTAAATTTCATGCTGTTGCTTGACAGGTCAAGGCATCACTAATATTTGATGTTTTGAGAAAATTATTTTTATTGCTACTAATGGAAAAAAGAGGTTAAGAACACATGAGAGAGCACTGCTCAGAGGTGTAGAAAATCCAAAGGAAGAGGATTAATTTGAATGTAGCAGGTATTTATGTCTCTTACCTCATTTGAGATAGCTGGGAGAGATGGCATTGTTCAATTACTGTGTTCCCTCGGACACTGTCGGTACCTTCCAGACTCCACCACTACCTGGAAGTGATGGGTCTTCTGGGAGGAACTTATAGGGTTAGTACATTTTTAAATCAACAAAAATGCTTACACGCTCAGAAGGGAGACTAAGCACTTACTATAAACTGTGGTTCTTTATTGGGTCAGGTACTTTTGCAGTAAAAATGGCTTTAAAATTATGCTGGTCTCATCAGAGGAAAATTGAAAAATGTGCCTTTCTCAGCAGTAGCATCCTGACCTATAAACCCATTGTTTAGCACAGTTTCAAAATCTTCTGTTTTCTGGCCATTTATAGTTGGTAGAAAGCTTCAGATAAGGCTTCTTTTTTCCCCATTTGAGCTTCAGTTGGCCTCATGCAGCTTTAACAAGATCCCTGAAGAACCCAATTCAAAGAGATAAAAGGATATGTGTATGCACATCTGTTTTATGAGGAGATAAGAGTCAGAGCCAAAGTGTTTTCTAGATATTTTAAGGGAATTTAAACAACAGGTATTGTTTCATGCTGAGTCTTTAGCAAAATGCAGGCATTTTTGGAATCTGTGTATATGAAAACAATTAGATAGTTGGACAGGAAAATGTCTCAAATCTTTAACCATAAAACGAAAGCCATAAAATGTCTGTTGACAGAATTCCCAGACACCCTTGAAAAATACCTTTCCCACTTTAATCTCTTAATTTATTTTTCTGCAAGGCATTAGTAATAAGAAGAACTTCACATTTTGGAAGATTTAGTATGTTCTTTCCATCTAATTTGGCTGTATACTTGACCATTGAAGACTAAATTAAGCTCAAAAATATAAGCAGAATGAGTAGAAAAAAATGAATGGAAAAAACACACAAGTAGTGTCAACAACATGTATATCATTAATTATGCTTACACTTCAAGAAGAAAGGAAAGCAAAGTTAAGAGATGTTTATGGTTGCTTCCCTTTTAAATAATGTGATTATTAGGAATATTTCATTTCTGACACAGTCATCATAAGTTTGGAAAGAAAACATGGCTTTAAGTGTAGATCTTTTTAAAGAAGAGAAATGAGTAGTTCTGAGATCCCCAATCTATATCCTGGACTGAAAATCATCCACCAAGACAGACTTTCAGCAACAATGGAACCTGGGATGTTGATGACCAGCACCTATGAATGATGACAAAAAAGAAAACATAAAGAAGTGCTTTGGGCTGGAGCTTTACTTGTGTCCAAAATCATGCTGGATTGTTCAGAAGGAAGAGAAAAGCTAAATGTGTGTGTGCGGGTGTAGTGTTAGGGCTTTGGATAGCTGTGGAAAAGGCTCTTGTTAGAAATTGCCAGATCAAATCTCTCATGGAACAGAAGGCAGATCAAGACTGAGGAAATCTTCAAGAAGTTTGGGAGACAGAATGAACACTCGGGGGTTGTCTTGGAGTAGAGCCTCTGGTGTGGCAGTGGGTGACATATCTATAGGCAATGATGAGGACAGTCTACTTAATTGTGGGAGCAGAAGAGCTTACATTCTGACATACCCACTGAGATGCAGCAATCAAATGAGGTGACAGATGCACATATATATATGATGAAAATAGTTGGTCCAGATCTGGAACATATCTCTTGAATGTAAGTAAGGAAATCACGAGCTTATGTGGCTGACAGGAGGTGTGCCAGTTATTTATTGCCTCTCAGCTCCCCATCCACCCTCCCTTGTCTGCCAGTGATACTGGACTATTTTTCCCTCAACACCTGGCATAGTGTCAGTAGAGGGTGCTGGAAGGAGACTGGAGGAGAAAGGGACGTCTTCTGATTTCTGTGTGCTTTCCTTTCTCCTTGCTCTTGTGGCACTGAACTGGTACGTGCAATGTGCAGTGGAACTCTGCCTTTAAGTTTCAGAATCACCACTAGTGGCTTCACCAGTTCTACAGACAACACAGTTGGCTTCCCGGTAGCTTCCAGGTGATAATTTTTGAGTTAGTTATACAGATGCCCGAGCCAGTTTCCTAGGAAGTTCAACACCAATCCTCCCCTCTAGTCCCCATGGAAAACTTCCTGGTGAGTTTCCTTGGCACTCCAGCAGGCTGTTCCCTGAGCACCAGACTCAGCCACTGAATGTGGTCAGCTCTGGCCTTAGCAGCCCAGCAAACTCCATACCATCCAGTGGGCTGCACACACACCCTCTCAACAATGTCTGAATTCCAGCCATGGAAAACCCCCTTCTATGTTTGTTCTTTCCTTGGGCAATGTATCAATTTCTCAGGCTTCCATAACAAAATACCACAGACTGTGTGGCTTAAACAATTGACATTTATTTTTTACCATTCTGGAGGCTGAAAGCCCATGATTTAGGTGCCTACAAACTAGGTTTCTGGTGAGGACTCTCTTCCTGCCTTGTAGATGGCTGCTTTCTCACTGTGTCCTCCCTCCCATGGCCTTTCCTCTATGCAGGAACATCCCTGGCGTCTCTTCCTCTTCTTATAAAGACACCAGTTATATTGCACTAAGATCTCACCCTTATGACCTCATTTAACCCTCCATAAAGGTCCTATCTCCAAATATACTCACATTGGGGGGTGGGGCTTCAACATATAAATTTGGAGGGACGCAATTCAGTCCCTAACAAGCACTCTCCTTCAGCTATATTTTTTAGCATTCTCTCTTATGCCCATTTCATAATTCATTTACTAATAATAGTTAATAATCCTTTATATTAATTCTTTCTTGTTCAAATTTCTGTGTGGTCTCTGCCTCCTGATAGCACCTGTCAGATACAGGAGATAAGGAGATGTCTGAACAGACCCCAAATCCCCTTCTCTTGTCACAGCTTAGTGTATAGAAATGACCATTTTCTTTACTTCCATTTTGATATCCCACTTAGTTACTCTAAATGACCTGGCTTTACCCTAGGCCTGTAGACTTTATCTCATATATAATTTGTATCTCTCTGCTCTGCCTTTCCTGAGACCGGATGCAGACACATATGGGCAAATACTTAAACATTTACTAATAAAGTCATTGCCCTGGTCTGCTTGGTCCCCTGCTCTAGAATCCTTTAATCTTCACGGTTGAGCCAAAGTCAATTCAACACAATGGTCAGCCACCACAAAATAGATTTCTTAATGGGACGACTGTTGAGAAATTTGTACTCTTATGTCCTATTTGCCTTACTGAATGCTCCAAAAAATCATTTAAGAAATTAGGACAAGTGTGTGTCTGTTAGAATTTGGCTGTTATGCTAGGATTTTCTTCCCTGGTAGAATCACTGCAAAATGACTCAGCTCTTTTGTGCTTATGTCTGACCCTGCTCTGTGTTACCAAGTTGCTTCTTAGCCAAGTCAATTAAGGGAGAACCCTATGAGGGCCCTGCTGCCTGCTGGTTTGCCAGTTAAACCTCTGCCTTCAACACTGATAAAGGGATTTACAAAGGAGGTTATTTTTGGCTTCCTAATGGTGTGCATTTAGATAATACAGAAAATACATCCTGCATTCCTCTCTCCACAACCCCAACTCCAGCCCCCAAATTTGTGCTAAATAATTTAGGCCCTTCATACACTGGTCTATCTGGTATAAATACTGCCTATCAGTTTCAGAATCCAGAATTAATTTCTTTTCTCCCTTCCTTCTTTCCTTCCTTCCTTCCTTCCTTCCTTTCTTTCTTTTTCTAATTTTTCAAATAACATATTATCGTCTTCCAAAGACAGTATGTTCTAGTGAATAGAGGCCTGTTTTGAAGGCCCAAGCATGGGAATGCTAGTGAGAAGGAGCTTGGACAGGGTGAAAGCTCCTACATGAGAAAAGGGTAAATTGGAGACAGAGGAGAGGGGTTACATCTGGGAGCCACACAGCTCAGTGCAGTGAGGCAGGAGATTAAAAGAGAAAAAGAAGGAGACTGGGCTCCCTACCTCCATCACTTCTGCCGTGTCGCCAGAACTTTGGGAGAAGAAACACATCCAGTGAGGATTCTGAGATAATTTGTTGTGAGGGAAGAGATTTAAAAAAATAATAATTCTCTCCTCTAGCTTGCCTCTGAAATCTTCAGCACACTCTCTATTGCTCACTAGCATTTTTGGAGCCTTGGAGCTATTTTGGAACCACGCCTACTGGTACTGAAATCCGCTTCAGTATTGGCGCTGGATAAAAACAGACTGCAATCGAGGGCAGCCCCTCTTCCACAGTATAGGATACAGGGTGAGGACACAGGAATCGGAACTCTAACATGGCCCTGTCACTCAGAAATTGATAAGGCAAGTAGCTTACCCTTCTTGTGCGTCTCAGTTTTAGTTTTCTCTTCCATAACGTGAAGATAATAATGATAATGATCTCAGAGTTATGAGAATTCAATTCAACACAGAGTCAGATAGAAACTGACATATAGTGAACAGGAACCAGGTATTTTATCTATTTTTAGTTTTGTATACTTTTGAAGGATACAGTTGTTTGACTCCAGTCAATAATTCCTTCCAATATATCTATTCTCTTTTTAAGAACATTTGTTGATCTGACAGACTTACACATAAAAGACAGAGCTATAAAGCACAGAAATGCTGTATCTAACTAATAAACCCATATCTCTGTCTACCATTTAAGTCACTTAGAATTCTAATAGCATCACAAGTTTATTTGTTCATTCAGTGAGCTTTCTTTCTGTGCCTAATATCTAGATACTTTGCTAAATATTATAATATCATTAAATCAGATTATGCTTCTTGGAAATCACTCTGGTAATTGTATTAAATGAAAATTTAAGTGAAATCTTAACTAGAAGTACTTCACTTTTGCTAAGTTTAGAAAACCTAATTTAGTAAAACCAATAGTGAGAAACTCACCTTGTTAGGAAAGAGGAAGGAAACTAATTCATGAGAATGAGAACCTTATCATGTTTACATGAAACCTAATTTGATCTAATCTTCATAAGGAATACATTTTATCATATCTGTACCATGAGAAAATTTCACTTCCCTGATTTTACAGTTAGGCATCCAACACCATGCACATGTCACTCTTGGAAGTGGGTCTTTGGGCATGCTGGACACTCTCTTGATTCTTGGTTTTGTCTCTCTCCTTTTGTTCTAGGCCATCATTCACCCAGCTTAGAATCTTTTGCATTCAGCTGCTATTCTCATGAGTTCTTCCTTTAACCCTGAGACAGACTTGTCTTCTCTGGTCTTGACCCTCTTCTGTCCATCTGTCTCTTCCTGGATGGTCTGGGTAGTCACCTACTTGAAGAAGCCTCATCCCCCACCTCCCTTTTGGGTCTTAGTCTATCGGAATGAGCTTCTGACTGTGTCTCCCTGGGCTTCAAGAAGTGATAGAAAAGACGTCAAAGATCATTTTTGAAATATTCATTGTATAGTAAACTACACTGATATTTTTAAGACAGTTAAAATAATGAAATTCTCTCTGTCATTATATCATCAGTTTCAAATATGGAAAGATATCTAAATATGTGAATCATGGGGGTTCTTTATTTTACATAGCAACAAAGCAATTACTTGACGGTAAGCTGCCAGTGTGTGTGACTAAATAATCAAATAACTTAAGAGAATTCATCTTATTCCTATAAGCACATCTAAGAAAGATGATTTGTGAACTTGAAAATGTTGAAAGTCTTATTTTCAATGAACATTCGAACCAAAGGGAAAACTAAAAAAGAAAAAACAAAATACAGCAAAACAAAATCCCAAAAGCATACGATCTCATAACCTTGGTGAAGGAAACATGCTAAAAATATCAAAAGCATTTACTTTGTCCTGATGGAGGTGATATAATCTGCTTAGCCTCATACTCCTGCATTCCTCTCACCTTGGCAAATGACATCACTGAATCCCTCCTTCTGAATTCTTTTTTACAGTTTTATTGAGGTATAATTAACATATAACATTGTATAAGTTCAAGCTGAACAATGTGATAATTTGATGCTCATATATATTGTGAAATGATAACCACAATCAGATTAGTTAGCACAACCTTCGCTTCAGATAATTACCATTTTGTTGTTACTGTTGTTATGGTGAGAACATTCAAAGTGTACTCTATTGGCAATTTTCAAGTATAAAATATGATATTGTTAACTCTAGTCAGTATGCTATACGTTAGATCCCCAGACTTATTTCTCTTATACCTGGAAGATTGTACCTTTTGAACAGCATCTCTTCATTTCCTCCATGCCCGGGCCCCTGGCAATCGCCAGTCTATTCTCTGTTTCCATGAGTTCAATTTTTTTAGATTCCACATATAAGTGAAAGCATGAACCACTTTTTTTTTTTTTGAAGTCATGAAAAGACTTCAATACAGCATGTAAATGTATTTATGGCTGCTGATAGAACCTGCTATGGCCTCCACATGAGGCTTCCCAGTGGTACAAATGGCAGTAAGTTAATAGTTTCTGTGTTCTTCTTACGTGGTAGATCCCTAACTTCGTGTAGAATCTGTTGATGGCTAAAACTCAGAATTGGCTTTATGAAGGACCACTTCAGATTCACAGTAAGCTTATATCATTTTTTCCCCTCACTGTCCAAGTTCTGAAATTCTTACTAGATTTTCTCTATGTGCTAGATATTCTGTTAGGCATCATGGGTATAACAGAAAATGAGATATGGCCCTGACTTTCAAGATGCGTTCCTCTAATAGAAAGGACACATAAGTGAGTAGGCGCTACAAGACAGGAAGTGCTATAGTAGTGGCCATTAGAGGATGCTGTAGGATTTAGGGCACTAGGGCCTTTCCAGGAGATTACTAGAACATTTCAACTGTGAATGGAAGTGAATTCAAAGGGAAAGTTCATTGCAGAAGCCAAGTACAACAAACCAGTTAACTTGGCCAAGGGAAAAACGGCTCAAGCTTATCATCTATCAATAAAGAGAGAGGTCTTTGCCTCATAGCTTTCTTATATGCTTCTTACTTGACAGCATCATCAAGTGGGGACCCCTTGCCTGAGAATGACGTCAAAGTGTGCCTGCTATTCTTCATCCCCATCCTACTTGGCTTCTCATCCCTTAGCATCCCTTTGTGTCAAAAGCTCTGATCCTTGGCGTAGTGGCATTAGACGGATGCTTTGGAGAGCATTGCTTTTGAAATCAGGCAGACATGGATTTAGCCATTTCTGTCCCTTCTAAACTTGAAGAATTCCCCAACCTTTTAAAACTTAGCTTGTCCATATGTCAAATGAAGCTAATAATAATGCTTAAGAGCTAAGGCATCTAAAGGGCGTAGCGTGTTACTGATACATACAGGATACGTAATAATTATTAGTTTCTTTTTCAAGTTAGGGTTGTTGAACAGATGTGCAACCAATTCTTGGAAATGTTCTTCAGACCAAAACCCCTCCCAGATTTCCAGACAATAGAGCATCCTTTGACGTTAATAGGGGTTGGAGACAACCTAAAAGGCACAATCTGCAATTTCTCACACTTAACATGTTTTATGCCGCTATGGCTTTGCATCTGTGGTACCACCAAGAAACTTTTTACTCATGCTTCAAGGTTCAGTTTAAACACCAAATCTTCTGAGGTGCTTTCTCTGATCTGCTCTTTCCTCCCTAGGTGAAGTTGTTCATTTCTTTCCCCATATTTCACTAAAATATGATCCATCTGCATCATATACTTTGTATAATATTTTTTGTTACACATATCAAGCTATATTTCAGTTATTTTTATGTGTCTACATATGGAAGCTGCATTTTATTTCATGCCCATATTTGTAATATCCAGCTGTATACCTACTGCTTAATAAATATTTGAGTAGGTGAATTGGCAAATGTTTGGACAAATAAAGGAATCATTGAATGAAGAGGGAAAATGAATTTTTACTTGGTGCACAGCTCCAACAAGAGTTAGGAAGGTGAATTAGACATACTTTCCTGGATAATGTGACAAATAAAACAAATAATTGATAAATTCCATGTAAATAAAAAGCCATAGATATTCAGAACTACAAATCTTGAATTCACGAACTTTATATATAGGTTTTATGTACTGATCTAGTTCTTTTTGTAAATGGGTCATTGTACTCTCTCTCTCTGTATATATATATAGTATATATATATACAATATATATCAGCATTAGCACAAAACTATTTAATTTGTTACTGCGGCGTAGGAATGGTAGTTAGCATATTTTTATAGTGGAGCAGACAACTACATGCCCAAATATCTCTTTTATCAATAGAGTTTTCTTTCACTATCATTCTCTAGTTAGATCTTAATGACTTATTATTCAACTAAAGTCATATCATCTATTATATATTAACATTTTATTTGAGAATTATTTTTAATGAAATAATTAGAAGTGCTGTCTGGATATTTTTTTCTGCATGTCTTATAGTAAAATTCCCCTTTGCATCTTTTTCATAAATCTTAGGGATTCAGATAAAATATACTAGTATGTTGAAAACTGATACCCTATTAATTAAATGAATAAAGCAAGACACAATTTGAATTTAGCTTAATAAGCAAACCAAAGTGAAAGCAGCTGTGTCCCATTAGCTTCTGATTTTCTGCAAAATGGAGAGGGAATCAGATATACAAAAAGAGTATCTAAAATTGAGCAGCTTGTGGTTTATGTTGCTATAGCTACCACAGGTCTTTTTGATGCTTTACTGGGTTGGCAAAGAAATAGACAGTTTGGAATAGTTGCACTAAGCACTCTTATTCACTGAAATAGTGCTGACATTTGACCACGCATCTTCAGTTCCTCCACAGAGTTAAAACATGGATGTAAAGTGAAGAAGGAAAAATTCAAATTACCTCCTGAACATTAGATCCATTTTTTATTAGCCGAGGGGGGGAAAGCCTGCAATTTAAGGACAAAGACGAGGGTAGAAACATTCCACATCACTTATATGCTACCTCTAGAAAGCTGATCTGGTACCTCTGAATAAAAGTAAACCCATGTGGGAGACCATTTAGGAAGTGGAGATAATAGTGATACACAGTATAGGGAAACTATCTTAAAGGAATCCTTTTCCTTAAGGAACTCCCTGTAGATATACATGGCCACATCAAAGAAACTCCTTCTGCTAGTTTGGTTCTGTAGCTGTGATGAGAAACGTATCCAAGAGGAAATAATGAAAGTTAGAGAGAAAACATAAATTGCTCTACTCCTTAAAAATATGCAATATCCTTACAATATGCAAAGCTTCAATGCTGTGTTTCCAGGAATCTCAATAGCAGCAAGTAGAGTTGTTTTAATAACTCTGTTAATTTTCTGGAGGATCACACCATGACTGTAGAGAAGTTACACTGATTCCAAGAATACTACGATGTGTATTACATCCTTTGGAAATGGGCGCCAACAGTACCTCCATCCTGCCATTTGTTTTTTAATGAGAAAAACACTTTTGTTTTGAAAAGTAAGAGATTAAACAGGAAGCTGAAGAAAGCCTCTAGGAGTTTTAATATGAGAAGGAGACTGTAGGCTGGGAAGAAACAGGCCCATGTCTCAGAATCCTTTTCCCTTCACTTTGCCTCCTCTCTTTTTCGCTCTGATTAAAATCTCTAATTCCACATTGGGCTCCAAGAACAGAATCCTTCAAGGTTCAGGCTTAAGTATAGACAATTTCTTAGCACAAAAGATCTCCACAAGTATTTGTGAAGTGAAAGAATTGTGAATGACAGCATTCTTTCTCAGGTCTATGCTCTAATGACAATTCTTACACTGCCATAAACCTGGTTTCCTGGTGAGAGGCACACTTCTCTCTAGGATTTTGGTGATTCACTCAATGTATGACTTTACCTTTCTCATTTGACATAGAAAGTGTGATTTAATTCCTTTCAGAACCAACAGAGTGGAGAGCATCCTACCATCATCATAATATCCAGAGGACAAGAATGACATCCATGCACAAACAGTAGGCTCTATCAGCACATACTTCTTGCATATCTGCTGAGATAGCAGAATCTACATGCAACACCAATAAATGCCCTTATTTCCATGATCCCATTGTCATTCCAGAATTATGAATAAAAAGATAAGGAATAGAATTTTTATTTTTTAATTACAGGATATTGGTAAGATCACAGTCAAGTCTATTTGCCTGCTGGAGTTGTGATGGTATCCATGTCTTCAGTACAACTCTAATGCAAACTTCAAAAGCTTTGAGACAATTCATTTTCTAAATAAAGATACATAGCAAAAAGGAAAAAGATAATATTAACTAAGGTAAAGAATATCATTACTGGTGTAAATCAAGTAAGCTACATTGCTACTCTATTACCTGTTTCTCAATAGACACATTATGTGATGCTGGGAAAATTATTTTTTTCTAATTCTTTCACATTCTCTCTCTCTCATTTTAATCTAGGAGAAATAAGTTATATAAAAATTTGTACTAAGCCATAGCAGTAATTGGTGAACACAGATATGCATAGACTATATACCTTTAACTTATTTTCTTCCATTTTGCAGGATAATTTTTAAATGAATCTAATACCAGCAAATTAATGCAGTTTTTATATTAAAAGATTCATGATTAAATGAATACAATATTATCAGGAGGCTAATTCTGACAACAGATAGTTGAAGGTTTACTTTTGTGCCCAGATACGCCACTGGTAAAATATTTATTTGAACATATGCATATGCATTATATTAATGTACACTACTTACTTATCAAATAATCTTTAAGAAATGTTGCAAGAATCATTTAGAAATAGAATGCGGGTATTTCCTTTGTAGGAATGTTCTAATTGTTCTGTTGGTATATAATTTTTCAACAGTAGAGTTTCTGCTCTGGCAACCTGATATTTATATGTGAACTATACCACATCATCAGATTATTGGAGAATTTAACTGACTCTAAAATTACCGCATGGAGAAATGTGGAAATGAAGATTCAGGGTAACAATTTTAGAGCTTCTAAAACAATGGCTGAAGTAATCACAGTATCAAAAAGGTCCATGTGCTTTACTTCAGAATAGTAATTAAGCAAAAACAGCTCTTTGGCTGAGATGAATAAGTAAGGCCCAACAGGCAATTCTAATGTTTTTGCTTGTGGGGTGTGTGTTTATGACAGCGTGTGTGTGTTTATGACTCTGTGTGTGTGTTGTTGTTTGCTTGATTCTAGTGGAAGCTGTTAAATGACAGAAGCAAAGGATTAGATGTTGTTTTTTTGAGGAAGATTAGCCCTGAGCTAACATCCAGTGCCAATCCTCCTCTTTTTGCTGAGGAAGACTGGCCCTGAGCTAACATCTGTGCCCCATCTTCCTCTACTTTATACGTAGGATGCCTGCCTGCCACAGCATGACTTGATAAGCAGTGTGTAGGTCCGTGCCCAGGATCTGAACGGTGAACCCCAGGCCACTGAAGCGGAGTGCATGAGCTTAACCGCTACACCACTGGGCCAGCCTGTGGGCGTTGATTTTTTTTTTCTAATTTCTTGTCAGTGTGTTTTGAATTAATACCAAAAGAAAAACAAAGAACAGCTCTGCAGGTCGGAGCTCTGTTGGTTTGAAACAAGACATAAATAGAGTTTCTGGGTATTCTTGATGCTGTCCACTTTGCCTTTCTTAAAAAATAGGACCCAGGCACTTTAAATTTCCAGGCATATGAAACATTGTTGAGAAAACAATCCCAAGGTGCTATGTCCCACTTTGTCTCTGTTTTCAGAGCAGGTGTGCAAGAAAAGGGCTGGCAGAGTAGATATGAAGTTAGATCTCAGTTTTGTCTGCACTGTTCACCAGCTGTGTGATCTTGAATAAGTTACCAAAACTCTCGGAAACTTGTCCTTAATTATGAACATGGAAAAATAAATATTGGTTTAAACTTCTCAAAGGATGTATATTAAACCTGTAGAAAACACTGTAAATCAGTAAAGAAATATAAGCCATTGCTCTATTTGGTGAGTAAAATAAAAAGTGCTTTTCCACAGCCCTGTTCAGACAGGATGTTCTCTTATTGTCACCGATGCAGGTTTTGATCATTTCACCAATTTCAATGCATACTGATCCCTCTACTGAAATTCATTACTTCATTTATTCATCAGGTATTTCTTGGACACCCACTAATTGCATAGTTCAATGGAAAGTTTAAAAAATGAGTCAGACCTGGTACTTCTCATGTAATTCATGTGAGCATTCTTCATAAATTTTCTATGCAAGTGAGGTCTCATATATATTGCTGTGATCATGTCTCTAGGGAGTTCATGCTTACAAAAACATTAAGGGCATTAAGAGATAATAAAGAAGGCTTTGATGCTTTCATAGAAAAGTTCCAGATCTGTGCTGTCCAAAAGAGCAGCAATTAGTCACAAGTGGTTATGAAGGTCTTGAAACATGGTTATTCCAAATTGAGATGCCCTTTAAGTATAAAATACACACCAGATTTCAAAGACATAATAGGCAAAAAGAATATAAAATGTCTTGAGAATTTATATTGATTGCATACTGATATGATATCCTTTTTGGATATATTGGGTTAAATAAAATGAATTATTAAAATTAATTTCACTTGTTTCATTTTATTTTATAAAATGTGGCTACTAGAAAGCTTAAAATTACTTATGTAGCCTACATACTATTTCTATTGGATATTGCTGTTACAGATGCTTCTAAAAGTGTAGACACTTTCGAATAAGCCAAAAAAGAAAAAAGAAAGAAAAAAACAGAGAGAAAAGGATAAAATGAATGGCTGAGTGGTGTATTTTTGATCCTCTTATCTCATGCTTCAGTTCTTCCACCCAAATGTGATCCTGGCAGTGAGAAAATAATCCAAATCCGTCCTACTCATTTGTTTGAAAACTAAAGCATTAATATTTTCCTCATTTTTGCTATTAGTTCTAAAAAACACAAAATTAAGAAAAAAATTGTAGGAGAAAGGGTATGGGTCAGCAAAAAGAATTGTTGGCATTAATTAGTAATTCATAATTAAGTGTCTTTGCAGAAATGGTATGCCCCATGGACCTTCAGAGTCAGGGACACAGGCTACTACAGTCTGGGAAGGCAACCTGGAGTAATAAACTTGGTCTGAGTTTAGGGTCATAGAAATTTCTGGATTCCCTTGAAAGTTAAGTGGCAAGACAAATATTTAAGAGGAAATGGTTTATTAAGGAGGTGATCCTAGGGAATCTGTTTATGGGTAGGAAAGGGAGACTGAAAAGGAAGCCAGCTTACCACTAAGGATGGTTGGAGCTTATCCTCGCTGAGCAACTCTTGGAGACGTGCAGTACACGCGCTCCAGAATTGCCCCGTCCGAGGAGCGGAGGACAGAGATGCCTATCCACCAAAACCCATAGTCTTCATTTGAGAGTACCTCTGGAAGGACATCAGCTGGCTAGCACTTCCAGGATGTACAGTGCATCCTCAGAGCAGACTCTAGCAGCCTGAGAGAGCTTTCAGGCAACGGATGACAAGTTCTGACTATGGGAAGCTGGGCTGGTCTGCCTGGAAATGGTATGTCTCTGTGGGATACAGATAACGCACTGATAATGTCTGCTCTGGTTCCTCCTTTGTACTGTTCAGGTCCATTCATCCTCCGTGTTAACTTCTCTCTACCCTCCTCCACTGATTCTTCAAGTTTGCCGATGGTCACAATGTTCAAAGAAAAACACGCCTTAGTGAGATGAGCTACAGTCTCCATCTTTGCAATTGGTGCCAAGACCATAAACGATGCTCATCATCTGTGTGCCCTACCATCCATTCTAGATTTCCCTCACCCTCAATCAGCATTTTTACTGCTGTAGGTTCCTCACCGACTGGTTTAACACATACCTCATCCCTGAGAGATTTGAGGCCCTGGTTACCGTGCCCTTGTCAGACCACATACTTGTTGCAATTGCCCACTCATGTCTATCACTGGACATGGTAATATAAAGAGATTCCCTGGGTGAATCCCCTGAGTACCAGAGGTACCCCTTCCTGTCCCCATAATGTAACAGCAACCCTGTCTATCTCCTTTTGATAATTAGCAGCAATTTTCATTTCCAGTATAATAGCAATTGCTTTCTTTGTCTGCTGTTCTCTATTTGGACAAGAAAATATTTAGGTGAAATGGGGCATTTACCATGTTCTTTACCTATGATCTTTGGTGAAAGAGTTTCCCTTTCTTGGTAATCAGGACATCTAGACAAGCAGAGACAAAAAATTGTAGAGTTGGGAAGCACAATGCCCCCAAGTGGGTCAAAAGGAGTGATGGTTAGATGCGCCACTTCTATCTCAACCTCTTGTTTCCTGGATCCATGTATTCTAGCCATCAGTGCTGCTGTACCATGTAATGACTGCTGGTGGGAATGTGCACCACGTCCTGCAGGAGAGTGGCCTAGCCTGCAGGGTGTCATCTCTAAGCTGACATGCAGAACTCTCTGAGCCTTTTGACCTTTTCCTCACTCCCCTGCCTTAATTACTGTAGGAATTTCTTTTTTCACTGAGTTATCGTTCTGAAGAACGATTTTCATTCTTCCCCTTTTAGAATTGACTCAGGGGAAACTGGATTTTTCCAAAATAAAAAAGTGAGAAAAACAACTGGATAATTATAATTTGACTCAGAAGAGTGATGCAATTGTTCCAAAGAGAGAAAAACAGGTAGCTTCTAATATGTGAAACTGTAACACTACTGTGTGGCACAGGCACAATTAGTAAAATCAAAAGGCAAAAGCCAATTGGGACTAAAAAATAATTTTAATGTGTACAACAGTTAAAAGTCTACATTCTTAATATGTAAATAACTTTTACAATTTATTTAATAAAGATGAACACTTCAATGGGAAAAATAAAATGTAACATAAATAGGATATTCACAAAAGAAAAATTATGAAGGTAATAAATATATAAAAATATTGACTGTTTTCACTAGAAAAGACCTATTGCAAACGAGTCATTATCTTTAACTTATACGATGAGAAATATCGTTGCTATTGAGAGTGTCTTAGAATAGTCACTGTCAAACCTAAAACGTCATTGCTTTTTAAAAAGAGAAAATTGTTCTGTTGTTGAAAACAGGAAACTATCCTAAGAAAATTGCACTGGAGAAGGGCATACAAATGCACTTGTGAGATATAACTACGTGCAGGCTGCATTGCAGAGTTGTTAGTAGTAGCAAATGTTTTTAAAATGCTTCTGTGTCTTGCAACAACAAAATCAAAAACTAACTACAGTATGAATATAAATATATATATTTATGCATACATTATCCACTAGAAGCCTATGCGGCCGTTAACATAATGATGTGTCTCTTTTGACAAAGAAAGATATTTAATGTATAGTAAATGAGAAAAGTGGATTGCTCTTAGTGTCCAAACCATATATTTTAGAACAATGCCTGGGTTACTAAATGTTTCATATATGTTTGTCTTGACCATTCAACAGGTTTGTAAGCTTATCATGCAAGGGAATTTGATTTTGTTGTTATATGTATTTTACAACTTTCATTCTAAATCCTCATATCATAGTGAATCCATATAGAGTGAATCCATACTAATGGGTGTGCGTGAACACACACACGCATATACACCACTCACACATAGATAGATACATACTCTATTTAAATAGAATGAGATCTTTTTCCCTCATAAGTTTTGCTGAGGAAAAACTTGTATTTTTCCTCTCAAAGAATTGCTTGTGGGAACAATTTTTTTCCCAAAACAAAAAAGTGAGACAAACAAGTGAGAAATTATAACTTGATCCAAAAGAGAGATGTAATCAACCCAAAATAATAAGACGAATTCTTGCTAGGCTCTACCACAGTTTGGTATGCTGCCAGAGGGGTGAAAAATGAAAAGTTCTTTTGTGTAAGCTTTTAAGAAAAAATAAACAACTGAGTGAAGAAAAAAAAAAGTAATAAAATTCTTACCAAGGAGTAAGTCTGAAAAAGTCCTTAGAGCACAATAGAAAATAGGCTTTCAAGAGAAGAAAAAAAGAGAAATCCTTGAACTCAGCATACAGAATCCTCAGCTGGAGCAGAAGTTATAATTTAGAAATATAAGAGTCTATAACTTCTGAAAAGCAAGACAAGAGGAGCATGGTACAAGACTTTCCCCCCCCAAAAAGCTCAGAGTATACAGATATTACTATATTACTCCTACTCCACACATTTCAAACAAACAAAAATAACATACACACAAACATAAATCCCTGAATGCTCTATAAATTCCCTAAATACCTGTATCATGGGTATAACTTCGCTTTGGTTAGTGTTCTGCTCTTACAAACCCTTGTTCTATCACTGCTCTCAAATCAACTATTTCTATTTCACAAGGCTTAGGGATAGATCTAGATATCAAAGTTTTGAAATAAGTAAAGGAAGTGAGTAGTGTTTTAATGACAATAAAGAATCTATCCACATTTTTAAAATTTCTCAGAATCTCAGAAATTTGAATATTGGTGAGAGATAAGGAATGTGAAATTTTAGAGATGAAAGGGACCTTGGAGTTTAATCAACACCTCTCTCTTTCTCAGTATTTTTCATGACTGGGGCGGCAACAATTTGTAGATCTCATAGACAGCCATGGGTTAATGTGGGGCAAGAACTTAGTTTCTGGCTTATTTCCACTACATCCTTTATCACAACACAGGTGAATTTAATCAAGAAGCTTTTGATGTGTAACTTCTGCATATCCAAAATTGTGTTAAGGGCTCTGGAGTCATGTAAAGATGTCAATACAGGACCCAAATGGCCCCCAAATTTGAGCTATCGAAAGAATTGGAGGTGGAAGCTAATCTGATCATAGTTATCAAAGCTGAATAGGAGTTCAGACTATGAAAGTTTTTACCTCTTTCCAAAATCACAATAATGTATTTCATTATATATTTTATGAAAGAACAGAAAGCTTAGATTTTCACATATATCTTCAGGGATAGGATGAGAAAAATTAATAATGAATATAGAGATGTATGAACTGTATCTGCTGTGAGACAAAAATTAATCTTTCATTGGTGAGTTCATACATTTCTCCCCACCTTTGTTAAAGTTATAAAGAGAGAAATTCTGTGATAACATGCTTTACAATCAAGCAACTTCTAATAGAATGGGATTGGCCATTGGTCCTGACCTCTGCTGCTGGTTCTCTTTAGTTATTTCATTAACCTGGTGATAACCTAATCTCCTATTTTGCACAACTGAAGTTTTCGGACCTTATTTAGAGTGATATGTGGGTTTTACACACGACTAGATTTATTTTTGTTGTTGATGTGAATATCGTCATCACTGTTAGTCTTCCTAAGTAAGAAGATCAAAATTCAGCTCCACACAGGGAATAATAAACTCCAATCAAACTTGGTATTTGAAACGTTAGAAAATAAGTATAATCCCTAGACAATTATGGTCCACGCTTTCATCAGTCTAGCCTCATGCACTACATGGAGCCAAGACCTGATTCGGTGGTTTATGTGTTTTGGTGAAACTACATCCCTCAAAACGGAAGATTGATTGACATTAAACTACCATTTTAATTCAGAAAAATGCTGCCTGGTTATACTCATATTGATCTTTTGATTATTTTCTCGCAACTTAAAGGATGAGTCTTGTAAAATTTCAGGAAACACTACTGTTTTCAGTGGGTAGAAAGATTTTCTAGAATGAGAACTCAGATGACATATATCATATCCTTTCTTACTGACATGACTGATAATGTTTCTGTATGCTCACTGCATGAGACTAATAAGAAAATCATACTAGACTATTGATATCAAAGAAACACATGAGCCTTTTAAAAGGTCCCCATGCAGTTCAATGATTTAAGAAAAGAACACAGGAGAATGACAGATTATTTTCTGATACTAGGAACATATGTGGATTATATAGAAGGCTCTCACTTCCAAGAAAATAAAAAAGCAATAAATATGTTTCTGAAATATTGGAGTTCTTATTCTGTAACATAATACATATTGTCTTATTTTGATCTTTAAAGTAACTATGTTTACCTTATCTGCTGAAAATCTGTATTGAATCGCACTAAATCATTTTATTTCCTGAGTTAGTGAATGAAGTTAAAGTAAACACATATTTAAGCTAATATTTGTGCAAGACAGGTTAATCCCTCATGGGGAAGGAGAGAGGAAAGGAAAATTTTTGCATGAGACATAAAAACAAAAATAATTATAATGTGGGGGCTGGCCCAATTGCCTAGTGGTTAAGTTCCGCATGCTCTGCTTCAGTGGCCCAGGTTTGGTTCCTGGTCGCAGACCTGCACCACTTGTTGGCAGCCATGCTGTGGCGGCAAACCACATACAAAATAGAGGAAGATTGGCATAGATGTTAGCTGAGGGTGATCTTCCTCAGTAAAAACAAAACAAAACCAAACCAAAATTATAATGGGAAGCAGAATATGCTACCCACATGATAACAGACGCAAATAAAGTGAAAACCCAGAGAGAAGAGCTTATTTCCTTCAAATATCAAGAAAGTGTTCAAAGAATAATTGGAGTTGAGTTACACATAAGAACGAGTGGGATTTCAGACAGAAAATGTGTTGGGCGATGACAATTCTAAGGGCTGTTTTTCTCTTTGTTCTGTCCCAGGGTACAAAATCTGGAATGAATATCTGATGATAGAGGTTTGCAAGGGTCCAGAGAGTGTTCCATAGTTCCTTTAAACATCTCTCTTATGCTTGTGTATACATATCATCGCCATTTGTGTATGTGTAAGGCAAAATCAATTCTCCTAGTTGTGTCTAATAACCATCGCTTCCTCTTGTATTTCTTTCTGGCAAATTCCTTCAATTGTTCTGGTTTCAGCATGAGTGTTCTGTTCCTGTGATTTCATTTAAATAGACTTGACTTTCCTTTCTCTACATCCCTACAACACATTTATGTTTTTATTTAACTTAATATTGTACTATAGTTACATGATTGTATATTTATGTTCCCCCTTAGATTGTAAGATCCTCTGGCTGAACAAGTGAATGTTATTAATTTCTCTACTCTCAGGACCTACCTTACAGCCCAACACATTGTAAATTTTCAGTGAGTCTTCATCATCTTTAGCTGAATGAAAGCGTGAATGACTATAGAGGCGGTTTTAACCTCCTCTCATTATATTGAGTTTTCTTTTATGATGGTAATATAATGGCTCTCTCTTCACAAGGAGCACGATCACAGCTGTAAGTATGTGCTTTATACTTATGACAAGGGTCATATTCCTGGCTATATTCTTCCAGAAGCATTTTTAACAACATAATTTTGTGGGATAAAAAGAAGAAGGTTTGGAAGACTCTGTAAAACCACATAAATTGTTCAAAGCTATTGAAGAATTCGTGGAGAGACAACTTGAACATTTCCTTTTATTGCTGAGTATCTAGAAGAGGCTATTCCCGTTCTAATATCAGTTATGTATGGAGGGAAGGCAGCCCTTTATAGGTTAGTGAGACTATCTCATAACACTCTCGGTGTGTTCAAAAGCATCAGTGAAATCATTTTCTACTTCAAAACACAAATGCCTCTTTAAACACAATATTTAGTTATAAAAATTTGAAACTCATTCGCCTCCCACGCATTTACATGCCTAATTCATAAAGCAGAAATTACTATGAGTAGACATATGGGTATATAACATCAGCCTTCTAGATTACATGACTGAAAGATAATGAACTTAGGGTGACAATGTAAACTTTTATCACAGGTGATTCTTGAACCATTCATAACCTACAGAAATTATTATAGCACTTAGATAATAATTAATCATGAACGTTAATATCTGCTGAACAGTACCCTGATGGGAAACACAACAATTCAGGGATAAAAAAAGGAAAAAAATAGGATATAATTGAAAGTGCTCTTTAAAAAGTAAATAATAAGGTTTGCACTTGGCTAAGATTTAGGGATTTCAGTACTTTTATGATTACACAGTACTATTATAAACTATAAAAAGGATTATTGTACTATGCCACAGGCGTACCTTTCAAATTGTAGCGGTATCAAATAGTCCCTTAGATTCCAACGACAAACAAAGCTGATATAAGGAGTAGCTAATCTGTTTTACTTTTTTCAGTTTCACAAGCAATACAGGAATTCTTATAAAATACCAATGTATCTAATGTAAAGCTTGGAAATTCGTTTTTTTTTTATAACCATCCATACCAATTTTACCCAATCCAGCCCTCTCAACAGTTTTGTATCTCCTTTCAGATAAGTGTTTAAATATACCCATATATATATTTACCCTTGTGAATATTTGGTATATATGTTTTATTGTATATATTAATATATATGTGTTACAATGTACATGTTATCATACGGCTGTTTTTTCACTTAAAATCTCTTGGGAACAAAGAAATACAAATATATGTAAGCTTTGTTTTATTACTTAAGTGCTGTCTATAATTCCACAGTTGGCAATGCAATAGTTTAAAGCTATTTCTTTATTTATGGACATTTAATTTAATCCAATATTAAAAAATGTTTAAAAAAATGCCAAGGGGTCGGCCCTCTGTCATAGTGGTTGAGTTCAGCATGCTCCATTTCAGCAGCCTAGCTTTGCAGGTTCAGATCCCAGGTGGGGACCTACCTCACTTGTCAGCTATGCTGTGGCAGCAACTCACATACAAAATAGAGAAAGATTGGCAGAGTTGTGAGCTCAAGGTGAATCTTCCTCAGCAAAAGAAAGAAAAAAAGGTGAAAATTCCTCATCTGGCCATGCTAGAATAACAGAAAAGATTTAGCCTCTCATGTTATAAAACTAGAAACCTGAAGATAATACATGAAACAACCTTTTCAGACATTGGACAACAGGCAGGACAGGTCTTAAGCACTGAGAGAAGGGAAACAAACAAGATGAGCCATAAAATTTACCCTGGCTTTCTGCTGGAAGCACATTGTGGACCACAGTACAGAGTGGACAAGCAGAGCCCAGCAGGACATGGAGACTGAAATTCAAAGGAGCTCAAGCTGGCTGAAGTTTGCCAGATGAAATTCTGTAGAGCAGGGATTATGCAGAAAAAGAGACCTAGAATCCTATAGGTGTTCTCTTGAGTCTGGGATTACAAAAATACATGTGTAGGGTAAAATTCTGAGGTTGGACAAAGAGCTTCTGAAATTTCCCCTGAACTAACTCAGAAGGAGGAATCACTAATTTTCCCACCAACCAGAGTAAAAAGCTCTTTTTCTTCACTCAAAATATTTAGTAGAGACCCCTAAAACTATCATGCTTTAATAATAGAGCTAAACTATTACCAGAGAATAGTCTAGGCCTGCCGAAAAAGCACACAGGACAAATCTCAGATGGATTAACCTGAACTCCAAGTTACATAAGAGCCTATCAGAACAAAGGAATTGATTCTGTACAGATCACAGCAATATTTAAACACTCCATAGCGTAAAATTACAATGTCCAGCATCCAATGAAAACTTACTAGACATACCAAAAAGTGGGAGAATATGATCTATAGCCAAAAGTAAAACCACCAAAAGAAATAGAATGTCAGAAAACAGAAATGATATAATTAGCATGAGAAGATGTTAAAACAGGCAGATATTAAAATGAGCATTATATGTTCAGTTCTTTAAAGGGAAATGTGAAGAGAGAAATGCAAGATATAAAAAAATAAAAATTCTCAAGACAAAAAACACAAATTCTAAAATCAAAAGTTCACCGGTTATGATTAAGGTCAGATGAGACAATTCAGACAGAAAATTAGTAAACTTAAGAATACCAACTGAAACTACGCAAAATGAAGCACAGAAAGAAAACAAAACCTGAAAAAAAAAATCTCACTAGTCTGTAGAATAGTATCAAGTGGTTGAATACATGTGCAATTGAAGTCCCAGAAGAAGGTAAAAGGGAAGTGTGTGAGCAAAAAAACAATTTAAAGAAATAATAGCTACAACTTCCTCAAATATGGTGAAAACTACAAACCGACTGAATCAAGACTGACACCCACCAGCTGCTGTTTCTTTGAATCTACTTCATCCCTCATGTCAAGACCACACTTTCCCCAGCATCTTCCTAGTCAATGAGCAACATGGTCAGGATGCTAAAGCAGATTATTCATGCCCAATAAGGGACTCTTCTAACAGGCAAGCTCTGTTAAAGGGCTACCCGTTAACCTAGACAAAGCTTTCCCAGAATTATGTAGTGATCGGAGGCTCACCACACCCAATCATTCTTCCTTTCCTCTTCTTCTCCTTAACTAAATATCAGAGCTGTACTGCACTCTGAAGACTTTCCTCATCCACTTGTGTTCTTTCCCCTTTATCTTTCATAGTTACTATCCACAATAAATATTTTGCACATCAATTCTATCTTCACCAATAATTCTCAAAAACTCAGAATGACTCAGAAAGGGAATGCTTAAACCAGAATGACCTACAACTAGAATATACAGTTATGTACTGGGGGTTTTGAGGAGATGAAGAAGAAAAAAATGAAGAAGACTGGCAACAGATGTTAGCTCAAGTGCCGATCTTTAAAAAATATATACATAGGAACAAAGAACAAAGGCAACAAACAGAAACCAGGAACAAAATGGCAGACATTATTCCAACTATATTAATAATCTCTTTGAATGTCAGTGGTCTAAGCACCAACTAAAAGACAGAGATTGTCAGAGTGGATCAAAAAACACAACCCAACTATATGTTGTCTGCAAGAAACCAACTTTAAAATATAAAAACACATACAGATTAAAACAAATGGATAAAGAAAGATATGCCATGCTAAACTAATAAAAAGAAAGCAGGAGTAGCTATATTAATTTCAGACAGAACTCCCGTAAGAACAAGGAAAGTTATCAGAGATAAAGAGGAGCATTACATAATGATAAAGAGGTCAAAATTCCAAGAAGATATAACAATCATTAATGTGTATGTGGCTAAGAACAGAATGTCAAACTCAATGAGGCAAAAACTGATAGAACTGCAAGGAGAAATAGATGAATGCACTAGTCTAATTGTAGACATTAACACTCCACTATCATAATGGACAGATCCAGCAGGCAGAAAATCAGTAAGGACATAATTGAACTCAACAACTCCATCAATCAACTAGATATAATGGACATCTATAGACTACTTCATCCAACAACAGCTGATTACACATTCTTCTCTAGCTCACGTGAAACATTCGCCAAGATAAACCACATTTTGGCCCATAAAACGCATCTTAAATTTGAAAGAATAAAAATAATACAATGTCTACTCTCAGACCACATTGTAATTAAACAAAAAATCAGTAACAGAAAAATAGCTGGAAAATCCAAAATTCCTTGAAGATTAAATGGTGTACTTGTAAATAGCAAGTGTCGAAAAAATCTCTGAGGGGTTTTAAAATATTTGAACTAAGTGAAAACGAAAATACAACTTATCAAAATTTGTGAGATGCAGTGAAAGTAGTGTTTATAAGAAAATTTATCACACTGAAGGACTCCTTTAGAAAAGAAGAAAGTTCTAAAATCTATAATCTAAGTGTCTATTTTAGGGAGCTACAAACAAAAGGACAAATTCAATCTAAAGTAAGCAGAAGAAAAGAAATAAGAATTGGAGCAGAAATAAATGAAATTGGAAATAGAAAATCAATATAGAAAATCAATGAAACCAAACTGGTTCTTTGAAAAGATCAATAAAATCAATAAGCCTGTAGCTAAGCTAACTAAGAAATGCTAATATCTGAAATCAAAGAGGGGACAGTGCTATAGACCCTAAGGACATTAAAAGAATAATAAGGAAATACTGTGAACAACTGTCTGCCCCAAAATTTGATAACCTAGATGAAATTGACCAATTTCTTGAAAGATACAATCTACTAAAACTCAAACAGGAAGAAATCAACAATCTGAATTGCCCTGTATATATTAAAGAAATTGAATCAATAATAATACATTTCCAAAAGAGCTCAGATAGTTCACTGATGAATTGTACCAAACATTTGAGGAAGAAATTATGCCAAAACTCTACACTCTCTTTAAGAAGGTAAAAAAAGAAGGAACACTTCCTGACCCATTCTATGGGACAAGCATTATTACGCCAATAGCAAAACGAGACAAAGATATTACAAGAAAAACTACAGAGTAATATCGCTCATGAACATGTATGCAAAAATTCTTAATGAAATATTAGCAAATTGTTGGAGTCATCATTCTAATTCAGCAGGCTGGTTCAACATTCACTCAGTCCCACTCTGTGGTAGACACTGTGTTAAACATTTTACACCCAAAATCTTATTAAGTACAACAAACAAGATTTTTTTTTTTTAAAAAAAAAGAATGAATATGCTTACTGAGGTTAAGCTACTAAATAAGTGTCACAACTCTGCCTCAATCTGAGACTGCCAACATCAAAACCTTACTTTTAACCACCATGCTAGACAGGCCATATTGTATTCTATCAGTTGCTTTCATGCGCATTTCTTGCCCCAGCCTGAGACCAAAGATCATGTCTTACACGTGCTCAACAGACATATGAGAGAACTAAAATTTTGTAAGTTGTTTTGAGACAACGAAGGCTCACATAAAAGCTTTATTTAGGATATACGTTATCTAAATATTCTATTAAAACCTGTCTGGATATTTTAAAAGAAGCAAAAACCCGATCAGCTTTGATGGACAGAGCTGCAATCTATGCAATCTGCCTTAAACAAATTTAAGACAGAGAATCAATTGGGCTTGATGTAGAAGTAAAACCTTTCAAGTCAAAGTACCCTAAGTAAGATGATTACATCCTACATGCTGTGTAGAAGTGATTTGACTTGGGCATGCCGGCTATATTACCTGGGTTCCTGCCTCGGAATTTCCAGGTGTTTTAGATTTTAGTCACAATTTAAATATAAGGGTGTCTTTTAAATGGAGGAAACGTTAGAATTTAGAAGACTACATACGATTTCCCAAATATTATATTCTAAATGTCTAGCCTTGTCTAGATAGTGTGCTGTGTGCTTTATATATTTTGACATCTATGAATAAAAAACATTACTTGTAGGGGGCCAGCCTGGTGGCACAGCAGTTAAGTTCGCACGTTTGACTTAGGTGGCCAGGGGTTCACTGGTTGGATCCCGGGTGAGGACTTGGTACCGGTTGGCAAGCCATGCTGTGACAGACGTCCCACATATAAAGTAGAGGAAGATGGGCATGGATGTTAGCTCAGGGCTCAGGGCCAGTCTTCCTCAGCAAAAAGAGGAGGATTGGCAGCAGATGTTAGCTCAGGGATAATCTTCCTCAAAAAACAAAAACAAATTACTTGTGATCAAGTTAAGTACAGAAAAATAATTTCTATATGTCATTATGAGAAAAAGAAAGTTATAACAGGGCTACTTCTGTTGGTGAGATTCAAGGAAAGGAAAAAGTATGGGGGATAAATGAGGGGGAGAGAGAGAGAGAGAGAGATAAAGAGAGTGAACATGAGAGAGACCTAAAGCTAATGCACAAGGCAAAATAGGTACAAGAATGCATTATATTACCATTCTCTCTCTTAAACCATTAGAATCAGTGACCTGTTTGAACGTGTGTGTTTTCTTATTTTTTTTTTTTTCCTTTTACAAAGTGTTATTAAACCTACAAGCTGCAAGGTCACACTGGTGCAAAAAATGTGCCAAGGAATTATAAATACAGATTAGATGTTCCAATTCCCATGAGTAAGATGTGCTTTTTTTGTTTGTTGTTTCTTTTCAAATTGAGTATTCTGATTGCAAGCACATATCGAGTTATCTGGAATATGCCATCATTTAATTGACTCCAATATATTGTAATTAAAGGCATTTAACAGTCTTTTGAATATCCAGAAAAGTACTGACTTAAAATATTACAATAGACCTGAGTTGATAAAGTCATCATTTGAGTAGAATTTACACTTAAAGAAATGATTAGTGTATGTCTATTAACGACTTTTTATCATTTAAAATATTTTCACTCTGTTCTCTTAAACAGTACCTTTCTCTTCTCCTCTATCCAGGCATCTTTAGTTACACACAGGCAATTTAAAAACTTTCTCAGAACTCAGTGTGCTGGCATTTCTAGAATTCTCCCAATTCTACAAAACATTGCGTATAGTTGCTCCTCATCATTGTCTTGTGATACATCGCCTAAACAACCACTAGAGAAATGAAGGACTGATATAGATGATTCTGCCTGTTAGAATGTACCATATTGTTAAGACATTTTATAAAAATGTCATTTTCATTATTTATTGAGTTAGTAATTTTTACTATGCTATGCCGTATGAGTCTCTCTTTAACATACAGAAGCACATCATTCTAAACCTACAATTTATGTGCTTTTCTAAGAAACACTAGACTCAGAAACACTGGCTATGTTAGTTGTGGGGACATATTGCACATGTCTCAATGTACATGGGTAAAAATCACTATAAAAGGGAAAATTGGAAATTTACCATCATAACCATTCCGAAGTCGTGGCCCTTGTAAGTGGTATGCTTGAGAGTATTTATCCCTAAAATACAAAGAGGAAAACTGAACAGAAGCTATATGTATTTTTTTTTTTTAAGGAAGATTCACTCTATCCCAACATCCGTTGCCAATCTTCTTCTTTTTGCTTGAGGAAGATTTACTCTGGGCTAACATCTGTGCCAGTCTTCGTCTATCTTGTACGTGGGTCACCACCACAGCATGGCCGCCAACAAGTGGTGTAGGTGTGTGCCTGGTAACTGAACTTGGGCTGCCGAAGCAGACTGCATCAAACTTAACCACTAAGCCATGGGGCTGGCCCCCAGAGGTAATTCTTTTTTTTTTTAAAGATTTCATTTTTTTTCCTTTTTCTCCCCAAAGCCCCCCAGTACATAGTTGTATATTCTTTATTGTGGGTCCTCCTAGTTGTGGCATATGGGACGCTACCTCAGCATGGTTTGACGAGCAGTGCCGTGTCCGCGCCCGTGTCTGCGCCCAGGATTCGAACCAACGAAACACTGGGCCGCCTGCAGTGGAGCCCGCGAACTTAACCCCTCGGCCTCGGGGCCAGCCCCGAGAAGTAATATTTTTAATAGTGATTGATTGCTAACTTACTCAAATCACTATTACTTAAGAGACCTTAAATTCAAATAACAGAAATTCTAGACCCAAATTTCTTAAACAATTGGAAAGCTTATTTTTACGCTTGAGACCTAAGGCATAGGGCCTACAGGGTTGGTTAATTCAGTTGCTGAATGTCATCACCTAGAACCCCAAATTCTTTCTTTTTATAATCTCCTATGACCAGTATTGTTCACTGTGTTTTGCAAACCTCCTGTTTGAAACATCACTGCCAAAGTTAAGGGGGGGGGGGGGGGCGTAGGCAGGCATATCAATGTCTAGCAGAAGAAAGGAGCCCTCTCTTCTCTTCTTAGGGGGTCTCTTTTAATTGGTGAGGATGCCTTTCCCACGCCAGTCACACACTTGCCCTCATGACTTATTGCCAGATAGGGTCACATTTCCATGCACAAACACATCCAAGGAGAATTCGATCACCATGCTAGGTTAAGATCTGTCAGTTAAGCAGATAGCTTCAGGAGTTCTCTTGCAAAGGAGGAAGGACATAGAAATGAATGTTGGGGAGAAAAACTATGTACTACCCAATGTTATTCTTCAATGTCATACTTACAAATAAGTACCTTGTGAAAGGGTACTGAGTAAATTTCAAATGATATAAAAACTTAGAGTTGCTTACTTCATTTATAGTTATATAGTTATTTCTCAGAGCACTGATTGATAAAACTCACTAAGATGGGAAATTTATGAAGAGATAACTGAGTACTTTGGACATCTTGAGATTAAAATATCCTCTACGAGAACATAGATTTAAAAAATCAGCCTATCCTTGTGTGTCTCAACACTTACCCTTCTTCCCTCCCAAGTATCCTGGAAATATTTTATATTTTTAAACTCTAGAATCAAGCACTTGGCTTTACAAATAAAAAAAATTATATCAATTACAATAAGCTTTTGATCTTCTGTGGGCTCTTGTCCATTAATTGTTCATTATCACAATTGATAAAATATTTCATAATCTGGGGAAAATTTCTGTCAAATATACATTTCCCCAAGATAAAATTGAATATGAATAAAATATTTATATGTACATTTTATAAATCAAGGGAAAGATTTATTGACCACAGATCTGTTTAAATTACTTTTTTTTTTAAGATTTTATTTTTTTCCCTTTTTCTCCCCAAAGCCCCCCAGTACATAGTTGTATATTCTTCGTTGTGGGTCCTTCTAGTTGTGGCCTGTGGGACGCTGCCTCAGCGTGGTTTGGATGAGCAGTGTCATGTCCGCGCCCAGGATTCGAACCAACGAAACACTGGGCCGCCTGCAGCGGAGCGCGCGAACTTAACCGCTCGGCCACGGGGCCAGCCCCCTGTTTAAATTACTTTTTGTTAAAGGACATGAAATTGAAAGTCCACATCTTCACAATTCTCCCTTACCTTTGTCTTTTAACATGGAAGAACATGCAGCTTGGCTTAATCCCCCACTCCATCTGTTAAAAAATGGCAGAAGGTCCTTTCTATTCATATCATTTGAAGAAGATTTTGAAAATCTTTTCCTCCAAGTGATACTTTAGCTAAATTCTAACTTTAATGGTCAACATAAATTTCATTTTACTTCTTGAGCGCGACTTCATCCTTTTACAAACCCCCGCTCCTAGATGTTCTCTCTCATAAAAGGTGTATAGTAGGAATGACACTATCATTTTTACATCAAAATTTCCACTTTCAAAATCTTGATGGTTGGCATGTAAAGCTAGGTCAACACAAATATAATTCTACAGAGAGTTTTTCCTTCCTTTTTAGTTTAAAATATTTCACAAGAGATTGCATGTGGCCCTGGCATCTGTAGTTCAATGGTTAGTGAGTCATGATATATTCTTTGAGATTTCCATTCTTAATCGGGAGTAATTTTTTTTAAACTCTCACATTATATTTAAAAATTTGATATGTGACTCATACCCTAAAATACATAGGGCCACCATTTTCTCATTTAGTTTTCTTATTCATCATATCTCAAATAATGGGTTAAAGCCATCAGCTGGAAGGAGAGTTGTTGCATTGTCTTATAAGCAGCTATAATAAGCTAGATGCTCTGAAAATACAGTACCTGGTTACCCCAATAAAGAAATTCTTCTGCTTTTGTGCCCTGAAACTGTAAGCTAGAAATATACTTTTTGTAGAGGATTTAAAATTTGAACATCCAAGATGATTGCATTTCCTTGTCTTTTTTTAGGATATTTTATTTCTTTTTACCATAATGCATTCCCTCGTTGAATAGCCCCCATTTCTGTTGTGGGGAAAAGAGCACAGCTGTTTGTCTGGATTATCCACTTGTAAATTTTCACCCATAGGGTGACATAAAAGCCACTATGAGCAAAGTACCTAGGACCTTAACCAAGACTACCTGATATGAATCACACTAATAAAACGGATAGATAAGTGTTTGTATTAAAAAGTTATAGGAGACACTAAGCTGTTTTTTATGTATGCATTTTCAGAAAAGTGCAAGAATATTATGCTAATTGAGAATATATTTTCTCTCATTCTTTTTGCATCCTCAAAAAAATGCATCAGTAGTATTCTCATTCTTATTATCATTACTACTATTATCATTACCTTACATAATACAGTGGTAGGTTATCTCAGAAAATATGAGGGGCTGGCCCCATGGCCAAGTGGTTAGATTTGCACACTTGGTTTCAGTGACCCAGGGTTTAGGCAGTTTGGATCCTGGGCACGGACACAGCACCATTCATCAAGCCACGCTGAGGCAGCGTCCCACATGCCACAGCCAGAAGGACCTAAACTAGAAGCTATAACTATGTACTGGCGGGTTTGGGGAGAAGAATAATTAAAAAAAAATGGCAACAGATGTTAGCTCAGGGCCAATCCAAAAAAAAAAAAAAAAGAAAGAGAAAAGATAATTTGAAAGTAAAGGCAAAACTGAAGAGGTCTACTCTGAAGCTTTCCCCTCCTGGAAATGATCGGTTCACCAGTCATGACTGAAGCTTGTACGAAAACCAGTGGTTGGTGAGACCTCACTTCATGACTTTAATTCTTTTGCTTAAGGGCACTTTAGGTAGAAGTCACATAAGATCATTCCTTGGAATTATCATGTGGTCTAAAACTGGCCATATACAATCCTTAATCCAATGAACCAGTTGGCTAAGCACTGGTGGGGAGAAAGAGAGGAAAAATTAGCTCAAAATTAGACAGTGAAGAGCTAGAGCTGAAGAATATTGCTTTCCTCATAAGCAGCTCCTTTTTATGGTGCTTGAATAGTTGTTTTAAAATTTCCATAATATTTTTAATTGTGTTCTAAACAATATTTTATACCTCACTCTCTTTTTCCTGCTTAATAAAGCCATTTGAATGATTTGTTGACTCATTTTTATGTTAAATATTTTAGCAAGAATGGTTTCTTGACATCAGGGAGTCAGTCAGATATAATGGAGTTCTGCTAACAAGCCTCATAAAAATATAGGAAACATAATAAATCTGACATATACTTCATACATAATAAGTTGAAATTTGGAATAATTAAGTACTAACAATGCTACAGCATATGTAAAACATTAAGAGCTTGATTCAAACAGAAAAAAATGTGTCAACCCATATTTAAAGCTGATATTCCATTCTTAAATCAAATCCCCAAGTCTCTAGGCTGACTCAATGGCCGTCTTAACTCAGAAATATAGTACAGAGTCCCAAGGGTAACTGTTGGAATTATGACAAGTTCCTGGAGTTCTTTGGGAAGTTGGCTAGAAAAACAGAAGCAACATTGAGTAATTTAGCCACAGCTGGTCAGGACATTTCATTAGTGATATTACTATCAATCTCTGGATAAAAGAGTAAATGGAAGTTCTGGGAATTATTAATAGCTCTGAGCTGAAAATGTGGTTGGCACTTTGCCTTAGGGGTGGAAGTTTGAGAAAGCAAAGAATGACTAAGAATAGTTATTTCTTTGGTTTTCCAACACATGATGATTTGTCTACCTAAAGTAACCTTCACAACGTTGAGCCCTTGAGGTAAAACCTAATACTGATTTATCCACAAGGTCACCTGTAGGTAAGTAACATGCACAGTAATACATACCTTCAGAGTTAAAATTAAATAGTGACAGTGAACAAAAATTGCAGTGCCAATATTATTTTAGTTTGCATGGTGCTTTTCATCTGACAATCCAAAAACAGTTGAATCTCTTCAAAACCTGATGTGAGTCCTTAAAAGAAAATGGCTGACCTTTAGTTAAAATTGTTACATTTTTCTTATCCTGATAGTAAAACTTCTAATTTAATCCCATATTCAAGCATAAAATATTTCACTTAATAAATCTAACCCCTCATGGTATACCATAAAAAGCAGTCATATTTTCTTTCATATGTTTATATTCAAATAGGGATTTCCTTATATTTGTTCCAAATGTTTTGGAAAAGACCAATCTGTGGTCAGTAAATATTGCACATGAATTGGAATCAATTATTTAGTGTGTGAATATAATTACTGATCTCATTTCTACCAACCCATTTCTAATTGCCAGTACTAATCTACACTGCATATTGCCAATATTTTACCTGATTTTTATAGGAAACAGGATAACAGAGAAAACTGAACACAAGAAGAGATAAAAGGTAAAACAGGCCTTCCGCTTCTGTATGTATAACCATCTACATTAACAGATGTATATACACAAAGAGTCTAGTCTACCAGCATAACAAAACTTGGAGCAAGTCAGGAGAAAAGGCTGTAATGGTACACATCAATTTCCCCATTTTATTTGTTCAACCATAAGTAGTACAGAATCCTACTGATCATATTTTAGCAAAGTAGTTAAAAGAACAGACCAGAGAATGAGACTTCCTGGGTTTAAATCTTGACTCTGCCCCTTCTAGACTATGTGAACTTGAAAAAGTACTTAAGGTTTCCATCTCGTTTCTCTCATGTGTAAAATGGAGACAGAAGCTCATAGAGCTGCTGTTAGTATTCAATGAATCAACATAAGATAAACACTTAGCAGAGTGCCTCCCAATGAATAAACATTAGTCATTGTTAATAAAATTATTATTATTTCAAAAGCATTATGCTTTTAACTACTTCTTGCAGAGACTTGGGGAAGAAAGAAAAAGTAAAATGTAAGTTAAGCGAAAGTTGTGGAGTAAAGCCTGTGCACAGCATCAGTTTTAGACAATGATAAAATTAAACCTGACCTTAAGGAGTTTATAGTTTAACAGGAAAAAAAGTAAATAAATAAAATAAAACTGAAATATATTAAATTAACTATAAAATAAATAGGATAGCCACACTGAAGGTTTATTGTGCTTTGATGAACAGAAGTTCTTTATTTAGTCCATTTTACCGATCTTTATCTTTATGAATAGTGCTTTATGTGTACTGTTAAAAAACAACTGGAAAACTTTCCTTGTATGAGGACTTTTGCTTATTTTAAAATTGAGATATAATTCACATACCACAAACTTCTTATCTCTCCATATCTTTGCCAACACTTGTTATTGTCTATATTTTTTATTATAGCCATCCTAATGTGTATGAAGTGACAGCTCATTGTGATTTCAATTTACATTTTCCTAGTGATTAATCATTTGCACCTGTTCAGGTGCTTATTTCTATTTGCATATCTCCTGTGGAGAAAATATATATTCAAATCTTTTGTCCATTTTTATTTAGACTATTTATTTTTTATTGTTGAGTAGTAAGAATTCTTTATATAAGATGTATACAAGTTCCTTATCAGATATATAATGTACAAATTCTTTCATTCTGTAGGTTTTCTTTTCACTTTCCTGATGGTATCCTTTAAAACACAAAAGTTTCTATTATCAATGAAGTCTAATTTATCTATTTTTTTCTCTTTGGTTGCTTGTGCCTTTGATAGCATATCTAAGAAAGAGTTGCCTAATTCAAGGTCATGAAGACTTATATCCATGTTTTCTTCTACGAGCTTTATAATTTCAGTTCTTGCATTAGGTCTTTGATCCATTTTGAGTTAATTTTGTATAAGGTGAGAATATCTACTTGTCCAGGAACAGTTTCTTGAAGAGAATATTCTTTCCTGATTGAACTGCCTTGGCACTCTTGTCAAAAAATTAATTGACTGTAGATGTAAGCCTTTATATCTGGAATCTCAATTCTATTCCATTGATCCATATGTCAATTCTTATACCACTACCACACTGTTGTGATTTTTGTCACTTTGTAGTAACTTATGAAATCAAGAAGTGTGAAATCTCTGACTTTATTTTTATATTTCAATTTCTTTTAGCCCTTACATTTCCATATAAATTTTAGGATCAACTTGTGAATTTTTGAAAAATAGTAGCTGGGATTTTGGTGAATAATGCATTGAAATTGACTGTAGATCAATTTGGAGAGTGTTGCCATCTTAACAACATTAAGTCTTCGATTCCTTGAACATGGAATATTTTTCCGTTTATTTAGGTCTTCTATAATTTCTTTCAGTGATCTTGTTTAACTTTTAGAGTACAAGTCTTGCATTTCTCTTTTTAAATTTATTCCTGAGTTTTCAGTTCTTTTTGATGCTATTGTAAATGAAATGGATTCTTTAATTTTAGTTTAGGACTGTTCATTTCTAACACTTACAAATATAATTGACAACTGTGTATCAGTCATTTATTCTGCAACTTTGCTAATGTTTGTTTATTAGTTCTAACTTTGGGGATTCTTTAGGGTTTTTTATGTATAAAATCATGTCATCTCTAAATAGGAATAGTTTTACATCATAGTTTCCAATCTGGGTGCCCTTTTCCTTGCCTAATTGCTCACTGGTAGAGCCTTCAGTACAATGTTGAATAGAAATGGTTAGAGCAGACATCCTTGTCTTGTTCGATCTTGTTCTTTCTTGTATTGTTCTTAAAGGGAAATGTTTCAATATTTTACCATTAAGTTTGATGATACGTGTGAATTTTTGCAGATGTTTTCTCAAGTGGAATATGTTCCCTTCTGTTTCTAGTTTGTTGATTATTATATCATGAAAGAGTACTAGATTTTCTCAGATGGTTTTCTGCCTCTATGGAGATGATTGTGTGTTTTTTGTCATTTGTTCTATATAGTACATTGATTAATTTTTGTTTGTTAAATAAAGCTTTATTCTTTGGATAAACCTCATTTGGTCATGATGTTTAATTCCTTCTAGATGCTGCCAGATTTGGGTTGCTAGTATTTTGTTGAAGATTTTTCTTCCTCTATTCCTAAAGGATTTTGATAGGTACTTTTATTTTCTTGTTATGTTTTTGTCCTGTTTTTGTATCACAACAATATGGGCATCACAGAATATATGAGGAAGTGTCCACTCCTCTTCTAATGTTTGGAGAATTTTGAGGTATTGGTGTTAATTATTCTTTAAACATTTGGTAGAATTCACAGTGAATCCAGCTTGGCCTGTGGTTGACTTTCTTGGAATTTGTTTTATTTTTACTAATTTGATATATTTTTCTTAGGTCTATTTAACTTTTGTTTTCCTTTTTGAGTCAGTTTCAGTAGTTTGTGTCTTCCTAGGGACTTGTTCATTTCATCTCAATTGTCTAATTTTTCATCTCAATTGTCTAGTTTGTTGACTTAGAATCATTCATAGTATTCCCATATAGTATTTTCTAACTTCTGTGAGATTGGTAACAATGTCCTCTTTCCTTCTTGATTTTAATAATTTGAGTCTCCTCTTTTTTTTTCTTGGCTCATCTAACTAACCACATTTATCAGTTTTATTAAACTACTCAAAGATAGAATTTTTTATTTTGCTGATTTTATTTCATTTGTAGATTTGGGCGTTATTACATTCACAATTATATCATCTATGAATAATGCTTGAGTTACTATTTTCATTACACTCATTATACCATATATTTATTTTTTTACATTAGTTCACTTGCTGGTAACTTCAGTATGGTATTTAACTGAAATTATCGTTATGGATATACTTGTTATGTCCCCAAAAGGGAAAGTTTTCAACATTTCATGAATTGTGTATACTCTTTATCAGGTCAAACTATTTTTCCTCTAATCCCTGTTTGCTAAGGATCTTTATTATGAATGTATATGAATATTGAATATTTTGTATCTATACAGAATATCAGGTAATTTCCTTTAAGAATTTGTTAGTGTGTTGAAAAATATTGAGCTTATGTCATTAAGCATTGCATAATTGCAAATTTAATCCACAATGAGATATAATTATGTATGCAACAGGGTGCTTAAACTCAAAAGATTGGCAATGTTAGATGTTAGCCAGAATGTGTATGAATGGACACTTCCCTACCCATGTGCATCAACTCTGAAAAATGCTTATGTTAAACATCCATTTTCTAAGACTCATCAATTCCACTCCAGGTACGTGTCTAACAGAAGTGCATTGGTATGTGCCCTGAGGGACATATACAAGAATGTTTATGAGACCATTGTTCACAATAACTAAAAATGAGAAGCCTAATGCCCAGCCAGATATATTATGCTTAATTCAGCAGAGCAATAATATATAGATTTGAAAAATAGATGAACTATATTTACATCCAACAATGTGGTTGATTCCACAAGCACGACATTAAATGGAAGAAGCAAAAGAAAAAGCTATATACTGAATACTTTAATTTATGCAAGAATAAAAATATATATAATATTAAACTATTTGTGAAGAGATACATGTTCAAGTAGTGAAGCTAAAAACTTGGGGGGTGAAGGGAGCAATGACAAAGCTTCCATAAAAGTCAAAATGATGGTTACTTTTATTCACGGGAGGATTTGCAGATGGGAAGAAGGCCACAGGGAAGCTTCTCAAGGCAATTTTCCACCTCTTGATCTTAGTGGTGGTTACATGAATGTTTACTTTGTGACAATTCATTGAGCTGTAACTTTATGTTTTATTCTATTTTCTGTATGTGTATTAGACTCCATATTTTAAAAATGAGTGTTCTTTTGTTAGTTTTCCTTTGTTTTTAAAGAAGAAAAACATTTAATTGTTAAAATATTTTTCATTTTCTTTCTTAAGAAAAAGACTTCTTTCCTGAGTTATTCTGCATCACCTCAGAGGGGAAGATAAATGCTTATTGGATGCTGTTACTTATAATGTATATTTTTCTCAGCTAATTTTGAGCTCTCTCAGTTCCAGATGAGCCTTATGAAAATTTAAATTGCTTGGTTACTCTCAAATTTAAAATGTTTGATATAAATTTAAGTAAGCATCTCTCAATAACTATTATAGAGTCTCTCTTCTGTATTTTGCATGTGGGCTTAGAATATCATTTGGGAGAAAATGTGTAACTAATGGGAGGAATGGGTAGAAGCTATGTGGAAAGGCTTCTGTTCCAATGATAGAATTGAATTTCTTCAGTCCTGAACAAGTCCCAAGGATAATTGGCTGTATTATCAATGAAGGCCGAGTCAGTTGAAAATTATTTGTATTGAAGTTCACTTATGTATTACCTTTTTAACTCTATATGCAAAGATATCTGCAATGGGCTGAAGGTGACTGTTTTGAAAGGTATTATTTATCTTTAGGTTTAACACCAAAGCTGGGAGTCTGCACAACAAATTCATATTATGCAAATCTGTTTTATAAGTAGATTTTAAATCACCTAGATTCTTTCATGATTTTGAAAAAATATGCCTCACTATATATAGTCAAATATTTAAAGAGCAAGTGAGTTTAAAAATCTGTCTCATTGTCAAAAACTCTGAGGTATGAAGTAATCCAGACAGTCGTGTAATTTAATAGACTATGTATAGGATCAGAAATAAAGAGAACAAGGATCTTGCCCTGGCTCCTTTTCTATGGTGAAATTACTTATCCTGTTTGGGCCACAGATTTATTGTTCATAAAAACCAAAGAATAGGACTCCAACTGTGGTTTTCAAATGGAAAACCTTTAGAAGAATCTTTAGAATCCCCAGAAATGACTCAAGGACAGCCATAGGAGCAACTGGTAAGCTGGATGGGCAAGAATCCCATTGTTCATTCAGAAGAGTAGTATTTTTAAGATGATATATCAGGCTTTATGTAAAGTCTCATTAGGATAAAGGAGGCCCTGCTGCTAAATTAAAAAAAATAATAAAAAGAATATCAATGGTATGATAAACATGATTTGATTTGATATAATTTCAAAGTGCAATGAAATGGTCCTTAGTATCTAACATAATGTCTTCCATATTTTAAGTACCTATATTAAACGTCTGTTGAATCTGTGAAATAATGAGTAAGTTAGCTCACAATTATACAAAGTGGTTATAAGGACCATATGAAAATTCATTGAAGACCACAAGATATAATAAGGTGCCGTGCTCTCTAGTCTTACAGGTTGTAGAGCCAAAAGAGATATGAATGTAAAAAGCCCCCACCTCCTTATTTTGTATGTAAGAAAGTCAGGATTCAAAGAGATTATGTGACTAGAACCCAAGTTTCTAATGCCAAACATGATGTTCCATGCATTACAACAACAAACTCCTGCCCATTAATCATTCAGTTTTGAACTCCTTTATCTTAATCATCTGTAAAATGAAGAAACTGGACTAGCTAAACTCTGAGGTCTCTTTCAGCTTAAAACTCTGACTCTAAACCTTGTTAAGAATCCTAATAAATTTTGCCAAATTCTTTACATAAAAAGAAAAAAATACTAAGTAATCTCCAATGAATCAACTGCAAACTATTTTTGGAACAAATTAATAACCATTCTTACTATATTTAAGAGCAACATTTCAAGGAGCTTGTGAACTGATATGGGATCATTCAGTAGTAGTTATTTTGTTTCTCTTAGAATCAGATTCACTTAAAAATTACGTTGATTCAAGCAAAGAATCAGAGCAGTAATATGGAAATGTCATCTAAAACTCCATCATTTCAGGGCCCGGTATCAAGTTGTGACTCTCAAATGAAATATGAATGCTTGTAGATTTAAAGTAGGTTGACTTAGAATCTATCATTCTAAATAAATGCCTTAAATTAAAACTTCAATGAGATATCACCTTATGCTTGTTAGAATGGCCATGATAAAAAACAAGAAATACCAAATGCTGGTGAGGATGTGGAGAAAAAGGAACCCTCTGCATTGTTGGTGGGATGGTAAACTGGTACAGCCACAGTTGGAAAACAGTATGGGGGGTCCTTAAAAAAATTAAAAATAGAATTAGTGTATGATCCAGCAATTCCACTCTTGGGAATACATTGAAAGAAACAAAAACACTAATTCAAAAATATGTCTGTGCCCCTATGTTCAAAGCAGAATAATTTACAATAGCTAAGACATGGTAACAATCTAAGTGTCCATAAATGGATGAATAGATGAAGAAGATCTTGTTATTCAATGGGATGTTATTCAGCCCTAAAGAAGAGGAAATGCTACTATTTGCAAAACCGTGGATGTACCTTGAAGGTATTATGCTAAAGGAAATAAGTCCCACAGAGAAAGACAAATACTGAATGATCTCACTTATGTGTGGAATCTAAAAAAACAAAAAAACTGCCAAACCCATAGAAAAAGAGATCTGACTTGTAGTTATCAGAGGCGGAGGGTGGAAGGTGGGGGAATTGGAGGATTGGAGGAAGGTGGTCCAAGATACAAACTTCCAGTCATGAATGAGATAGAGAAGTACTAGGAATGTAATGCACATGTGGGGGCCTGGAATTGGCCACCCCAAGATATGTCTCTTTGGCATGATGATTATTTGAAGCTGGTTACTTTGCAAACAGGAAAGCAACTGAAAAGTAGAATTTACTTGCCCTTTGTTAGGAGACATTTACATTGTAAAGGAAATCTCCATCTGTAAAGGTCCCTCCCTCTCTGTACCAGGAAGAAGAAAGGGGATGACCTTCTCTCTAGAAACTCTTAATCAATGCCAAAGGCAAGGACTTAAATCTGCATAATAATCTTCTTCCTGTTTCTGGTAACCTCCTGTAACTGACTCACCCCACCCCCAACATCCTCCTTTGTCTTTAGCTGGATATGATATTTAAGGTGGGGACTTCAGCCATTTTGGCGAGTTGCTCAGCTTGCCTGACCTCTCCCATGTATACATGTTATAAAACTTTGTTTAATTTTCTCCTGCTATTCTGTCTCACGTGAATTTAATTCATTCTCCAGCCAGAAGAACCCACATTGGGTAGAGGAAATGTCTTCCTCCCCTACACACAACATGATGACTATAACTGACACTGCTGTACGATTATAGGAAAGTTAAGAAAGTAAATCCTAAGAGTTCTCATCACAAGGAGAATATTTTTTTCCTTTTTTCTTTTCTTCTTTCTTTTCTCTTTATTCTGTCTATATGAGAAGATGAATGGTAGCTGAACCTATTGTGGTAATGATTTCACAATATATGTAAATCAAACCAAAAAATAAATGCCTTGAATTTTAAAGTGTAATCAAATGTTTATTGAGAATTTTATAGCTTCTAAATTGAATTTAAAAGGAATCGAAGTTTTGACAAATACAAGGGTTTTCATATAGTTGTCTTGAAAACAGCAGTAGTTGTTTACAAAAATCTTGACTGATTTCAATTGAACTTAAATTCTAATTAACACCGAAGCCAAAACACAATGCAGCTGAAATGGAAATAATTTTGGTACCCAGCCTTTAGATTAAGTAGAATACAGAAAAATCCTCAGAAAATATCAAATGGATTTGTGGTTATCTCTAGGAAATATATTATTCATGGCAATATGCAGACGAAAAAAGGATCTTCATGTCCCTCAACTGTTTTAGTTTTATTGTTCCTTATATGTGTACCATATTCTCAGGTGTGTTAACAATTTCAGAGGTGGCAATAACCATAGCAGCACTCCCATCAAGGCATCAATGCAGATGCCGTCGTACATGCACGGTGTTTTGGGTTATCGTCTTCTCTTGGACAGTCATCTATGACTTCAGTAGGTAATTACAGAGACACTTTGAGGGGTGCTGACAGACACACCAAACTTTAAATATCTTCTCTGTTTCATCTCCCCAAACCAACCAGTTTTAAAGTTTCCAACGACATCAAGTTTCTGAAAAGTGCCCCATTGAAATAAAGAAAAAATTAGTAAATTAGTAAAAATGTTTAAGGGTCGGTTGCTTTATAAAATGTTCCTAGGTATGAGGTTGATTCCTGTCCCCCAGGGAGATCCTTGGCAGTGAGACAATTACCCCGTCTACACTGCGTCTCCTTCACCCTCATCTTCTACTGGTCTGTGGGGGCAGATGGAACTCTGGTGAGCCGGTGCCTCTTTTTCTTGCCTCTTACTTGCATATTGCAGTAAGTGGATAAAGGCTAGCTTGTTACTTTCAGTTTAGCTTGTTGTTCTAATTGACCATCTCAACACCTGATTGCTCAACAAGCCTACTGTGCCCAAAAGCACTTTGCAAAGGAAAACCACAGCTGGAGGACTAGTAACTGATTTCAGATTATTGTAAAGCACTAGTAACAAAGATAGTTTGGTACTGATGTCAAGATAAAGATACACAGATGGATCCATGGAATAGAATAGAGTACAGATATAAACTCTACTTTTTCTAAATGTGCAAAGACAATTCAGTGATGAGAGAATTATTTTCTCATCAGATGGTGCTGGAACGATTGAATAGCCATATGCAAAAAAAACCAGCTTGGATTCATTCCTCACACCATATGCAAAAATTTCTCCAAATGGATCATACATGTAAATTCAAAACTTAAAACTATAAACTTATGGTAGTGATCAGTTTGTAGAGTGTACAAATATCCAATTGTAATGTTGTACCCCTGAAATTTATATAATGTTATATACCACTTTTATCTTAGTAAAAAAATTTTTTAATAAATGAAAACTAAAAATGAACAAGAACAATAAGAACAAAAAATTATAAAACTTCCTGAAAAAACACAGGAGAAAAATTTCGTGATCTTGAGTTATGCCAATGGTTCTCAAACAGGGGCAGTTTTGTCCCTTGGAGGACTTTGGGGAACATCTGGAGATATTTTTGTTGTCACTGTGGGGAGGAGGTGCCACCAACATTAAGCAGGTAGAGGCCGGGAATCCTGATAAACACCCTACACTGCACAAAGCAGCCATTGACAACAAGTAACTATCTGGGCCCAAAGTCGACAGTCCCACTATCTGGGGATCCCAGGTTAGGACAAGTTTTCTTCAATATAATACCAAAATCACTATCTATAAAAGAAAAAAATAGTAAATTAGACTCCATTAAAATTAAGTACTATTCTTCAAAAGACACTGTCAAGAGAATGAAAATACTGACCAAAGCTGGAGAAACTCTTTCCAAAGCATATCTGATAAAGGATTTGTGTTCAGAATCTATAAATAAATGTCAAAACAATAGTGAATGAACAAACAACCCAATAAAAAATAAAAAAAAAAATGTGAACGGGCACTTCATGAAAGAAAATATAGAGACGACATATAGGCACTTCAAAAATGTTAAACATCATTAGGCTTTAGCAAAATGAAAATGAAGCTAAAATAGGACACAACTTCACACCTACTAAAATAATGAAGATTTAAAAGAATGACCATACCAAGTTTTGTCAAAGATGTGGAAGCACTAGAACATTCAAACACTGCTTTGGGGATGGAAAATGGCACACTGAGAAATACCATTTGGTAGATTCTTAAAATATTACACATATGGTACACCCACCGTATGATGCAGCCATTCCACTCTTATGCATTAATTCAAGAGAAATGAAAGCATATATTCACACAAAGATATACACAAATGATCAGAACAGCTTTGTTTGGAATATGCCAAAACTGGAAATGACCCAAATATCTATCATCTGATGAATGGATAAATGAATGGTGGGATATCCAGACAATGGAATATTACTTGGCAATTACATTAAAAGGAATATGCACTATGACATGGATGAAACTTGAAATAATTATGCTGCACTAAAGGGTCCATACTATAACATATATATACTGCATGGTTTCATTTGTTGTTTTTTTTAAGAAAAGGAAACTCCTCTATAGAGGCAAAAAGTTGGTCACTGGTTGTCTAGGGATGGGTGGTAATTTGGGAATGGGCAGTAAGAGGGACATGAGGAAAGTTTCATGCCCTTTGAGGGCAAGGATATGGGTGATGGAGATGTCATTCTTGCGATTTTGCTGATGATTTCACAAGTGTGTACATATGTCAATACTTTAAATTGTTCCCTTTAAATGTATGTAGTTTGTTGTATGTCAATTGTACTTTGATTAACTGGGGAAAAAAAGGCGAATTAAACATCTAAACAGGTATATCAATCTAGAGACTTTAGGAATTCACAAAAACAGCAGCATACATTTCTATATAGCCCCTACGAGCATCATCTTCAAACTAGAAAAAACAAAATCTGTTCAGGCTTCAACCTCAATTCAAAAACATTTTTACATTTCATTTAAGAATTCCAGGAACATAGTAGCACTTTAGAAAGGTTTTATTTAAAATGAGAGTTGATTTAAAAATGGTATTTGATGAATAAATCTCAGTTAACTGAAAAAAAAAATCACATATATGGAAGAGCTGAGCCCTTGAATATAACGGGTAAGAAAGGTCATTGTTCTATAGTTACGTCCATTTTCCACAAGGCATGGAATTCCGTACCTAGAACACTTTAACATTCTGTGAGAACAGAAGGCTAGTTACATGCCTGCAACATAATGGAGAAGTCACAGCTAAAAATTGCATAACAGATAGAAAGGACCTTGGTTTTAATTGGAAACGATACCCAACCATTGTGAACGGGCTTCTCAACACCATCTGCTCCTCCAAGGAAAGTTGCTGATGAATGCAGCTCTGAGTGGAGTTGGTTCTCTCCCATGACAGCAGAAAGTAAAAGGCAGTGAAAAGCATTCAGGGAGCTCGTGCTTGTTTTTAAGGCTGATGATTTTTCTGTCGACAGTACTGGTTTGTGAACTCACTGGTGCTGATTAGCAGAGGGACTGCTAAAGAGCTGAAGCAGCCTGGGAGCAAGGCAAAACAAAGAACAGAACATCTCTCCCCTCTCCTCCCCAGCTTCCTCACAGAACATTTCCAAACAAAGGTCTCTCCCTGGATCTATTGTGATCTCCTACGTATACAGCAACAGCTCCAAGCAATGTTTTTATAGTGTTTAGTCCAAATAATACACATGAAACCATTTAAGTACATATTATTATGGTATATTCCCTATTTATTCTTTTTGTCATGTCTAAGCTGGAAGAAATTAAAGTGCTCTCAAGGTAAAGCGATGCAACACTGAAAACTTCTAATACCATTATGTAACAATGACTCACTGAAATTAATAGTTACTAAGAAAATTACACAAAAATTGTGAAATATGGTTGGGAAAGACATTAGTTAGCTAAACCTGACCTAGAAAAAATTGGCCTTGGGCGAGATACTCAATTTCACTGAACTCTAGTTTCCATACCTCTAATGTCAGAAGAGAGTTCTACAAAGAAAAGCGCAGTCATTTGCCTCTGCTTTAGGAAGGAGAGTGGTGTATGAACACACTGTGCAGAAACACGGGCTTCTATATAATATTTTAACAGCTGCGGTACAAATTCCTAATTTCTTATCTTTGTTTTGCACGTCTTGGAATCTTAAAATTGGATTAGAACTTAGCATGTCCAAAGAGTCAAGAAAAAACAGGCTTGCCATATCTTCACAATGTTAGGTGCCTAGAAGAATGTTTAGATGTAGCAATCAATCACCTTCTCTTTCCAGGAAAAGTTTACAAAATACAAATTAGGATCATGGGTCACAATTTAACACCAACCTTTAATATTAACTCTCTGATGGGCTGATTCTTATACAGAGAACAAAAGAATTTATTTTTTTATTCATAGATATGTTGAATCTGTTTCTACTGTTTGTATTAATCTGTTTTGTTTATATTAATTGTTTATTGTTTATGCTAATCTATTTTGATCTGTGTTGAAGGTGAAATCCTTCCATGGAGACTGAATAGAAAATATCAATATTCTATAGAAAGTAAATTGTCATCCTAAGTAATCCATTATTTTGAAAATCTCCACTGTTCAGGGCATGTGTGTTCATATACATATATATATATATATTTTTTTTAATTATAACCTAAGTAGGTTTTTATTTTTTAACAACAAAAAGCTTGTTTAGTAATAAAGAAAATACATATTTAACAGAAAAATTGTTAAAGCTACAAATTAAAGCCACACTGAGGGAGAATCCTTTCTTTAATTCAATTTTAAAGAAATCGTTTTACACGTGAAAAAAACTGAAAATTCAGAAAATTGTTTTGGAGTTTTTCATCACTGACAATTTCTGGGAAACATAAAATTGATTATATTTTCCTATAGAGGAGCAATGTTAAAATGTGGGGTTATATTTCTATACTAAGATTCAGCATTCAAATAAATCACTGGTCTAAGCATCAATATGTCAAAAGTGCAAAAAAATATAACTACCCTAAAAATCTGTGCTAATTTAAAATAGTTCCTAGTTCTATTAAATAGACATAAATATATGACACACATTAATTACAAAAGGCATGTCACGTCCTGTGAAGTGCACATATAGTAAGCAAATGTAATAAGTGACCTAAAACTTAAGTACTTACTCTATTTAACATTAAGTAATTTTACTTGTCATCTTAGGATGATGTTGCTAGGGTAACAGATGAAACAAGACTTTTTAAAAAGTTTGCCAAAAATAATATATATTTTTAATTTTGTATATATAATATATATAAATATATAACTTTACTTCAAAATTAGCTAAGTATCTCCAGCTTTTTATGTAATTTTCCACAGTTTATTTGCCCATTAAGATATTTATAAATAACACATTGTATCTTCTGAATCTTCCACTTAATAGCTATTAAATCTTGAACAAATTACTTTATCTTTCCTTTGGGTTCTTTTTTCATTTGTAAAATAATAATAGCTTAGCTCAAAAGGATTTCCAAAATATTAAGGGAGTTAATAGAGGCTAAATACTTAGATTAGTGCCCAAAGTACAATTTTTTAAGATTTTTAGCTAAATAGCTTTACATATGCCAAGCACTGTGGGAAGCATAAGAAAATTGTGGCATAATAAGGCTAGTGAACTTCCTTGCTTCTCAGAACTTAGAATGAAATATTAAAACTTTACACCTTATTATAGTTATTTATTTAATAATAAATATTATTTGTATACAAACTATGTGAAAAGGAGCAGAATATGGAAGCATGTCAACCGCCAGTGTCTTATAGTTTTGTGTACGTGTGTCTGGGGGGACGCAGATACAGATCATAAATAATAAAGCATCATGTGTATACTGCAGGCAGAAAATGCTGTAGTATACAGAAAGGGAAATCTATGTTCCATTTGCATGAAAAAGAAAAATCTTATGGAGACTGCAGAGATGAATGAATAATTTAGCTTAATTTCTAAACATACCCTTTGTAGGTCTTTTTAGACTTCAGATCCCAGAATTTTAAGTAAATATTGTAAGGTGAACGCAGGAAGTTCCGAAAAAGATGTTCCAGTTAAAACTATAGTTCCTAAAACAAAATGACAAAATTCCAGTGATGACATGAGAGAGGACAGAGGAAAGTCACAAAAGAACAAAGAACTTATATAGTAATAGAGGCAACAACATCATTATTAACAAATTCAGTATGACCCACTTTTTCTCCATGAAGATTAGATGAAATCTACTTGAGGGGTGGGAGGGAGGAATTTGTAAGGTTGATTTAGGTAAATATTTTGTTAAGTAAAATGGACACCTTAAACTCACATTCCGTGCATATGCTATATATTTCCTAACATAGCATAAGAGGATTTTCCACATATCTACTGAAATTCTCATATTTTTGTTTATTAGTATGTCCTGAGGATAGTAAAGGCATTTTGCAAACTGCGCCTGGTTCTTTTTAAGCCATCTCCTGGCGAGTTTAAAAATATTGAACCTATGCTACTAAGAAAAAAGAAAGCTCCAGTTATCTATATGGGCTGAGTAATTGTTTTTAATTCACACTCAAGTGTGCTTATATGTATTTAATTGTGTTATGGGCACCAGCCCTGATACTCAGAGGTGCTCTCAAAATACAAGCTAATGAGTCTTGGGAGAGCAGTGTGAGAGATTACATTTTCAAGTCTTAGATCAAATGAACACATGTTCATTTTCTTCTTATCCGGAGGTGGCATTTAGATGCTTAACTATGGATACATTATTTTTTTCACAGGCAAGACATTTGGCTCCTTAGTCAACTGCTTACTTGGGAAGACTGTTGAGTTGGCAGCTATAGCCGTTTTCCATTGTCAGAAGTGAATAAAATTGCAAGTTCTGGGATGATTCTTAAAAAGAACAAAACAAAACTTCTTTTTGTTCTCTCACCAAACACATATGGATCATTGGAAGAAGAAAGTGTTTTCCTTCTGTATCTAATTAAGCTTTCATGCATCCCTGGCCTCCATTAAGTTAGAAAAAGAGAGACCTTGTATAAATGAAGTGGCGTATGTGAAAGAACTTGGAAACAGCAAAGCATTATACAATTCTAAGGCATAAACACTAGTGTAAATATCGTAGATTCTTCCATCTTTAGATGAAATCACCGCTACCTGAATATGTACTATAACCTCCTTATTTTAAATCTCATTACTGTAGCCTTGCTAGTTATTCCTTAAAACAAAGAAATTTTACACCACCAGAATGTACTGAAACCATTCTATCAATAAGGAAAATAATATTTCCCTCCTTATTTTTTTTTAAAGATTTTATTTTTTGCTTTTTCTCCCCAAAGCCCCCAGGTACATAGTTGTATATTCTTAGTTGTGGGTCATTCTAGTTGTGGCATGTGGGACGCCACCTCAGCGTGGTTTGATGAGCAGTGCCATGTCCGTGCCAGGATAAATACCAAGCAACACTCATTTGTGTATGTATTTTCTGTGGCTGTTTTTGTGCTACCCTAGCAGGTTGAGTCATTGCTACTGAGACCCTACAGCTCAAAAACCCTAAAATGTTTGTGACCCAGACCCTTATAGTAAGTTTTCTCTCACCTACATATACGTGAAGTGCAATGCTGATTCTTGTATATGCCTAAGATGTTCCTTATGAGATGGTGAAAAAATAAGTGGCTAGCTGTGAAGGGTCCCAAAGGTAATTTCCCAAGAGAAGTGGGAAACCATGCCCACGCAGAACATACATCATTGTTAATAATAGCTTTATTCTTAATATCCCCAAACTGGAAGCTGCTCAAATGTCTGTCGTCAGTTTAATTGATAAGCACATTGTAGTATATCCACAAAATGGAATGATTCTCAGATATAAAAAGAAATAACTTTCCCATACACCCAACAGCATGCATGAATTGAAAAATACTATGCTGAGTGATAAAAAGCAAACAAAAAAAGAACGCTTATTACATGATTCAAATTTGAAATTTTGGAATAAGCAAAACTACTTTACATTTATAAACTAGTTCAGTAGTTGCCTGCAGCCAGAGGTATAGGGAAAGGAATTGACCGTAAAAATGCTTAAGTTGGAAAACTCCTAAAAATCTTTGGGCACAACTCAAGGACAAAAGGAACGGATCTATGGGGATTGGACTGATTTTATACATAGGGTATCTAAGCCTAAAAGGAAAGTGTTTTCATGGATTGGAAGCCTGTTTGTTTTTAAGATGTCAGTATTCCCCATATTAATCTATGGATTGAATGCAACCTCATTCAATATCCCAGCAGGCTTTTTCTTTGGTAATTGAAAACTGTTTCTGAAACTCATATTAAAAAACGTACCCAGAATATGCACAATAATTTTAAGAATAAAAACAAATTGCAATCCTGATTTCAAGCATACTATAAATAATGGTAATTGAGATAAGTGATATCAACTTAAGGATAGATTGTTTCATAAGTCTGAGGAACAAATAGATCATTCAGAAATATACCTACTCATATATGATCTCTTAATCTTTTACATATACAAATAGATCATTCAGAAATATACCTACTCATATATGATCTCTTAATCTTTTACATAATGACAAAGTAATTAAATGGAGAAATTATAGTTTTACTCTTTGTTTTTTCAAAAAGAATGGTGCTGGTAGGGGCCGGCCCCATGTTGTAGTGGTTAAGTTCAGTGCATTCCACTTCAGTGGCCCAGGTTTGTGGGTTCAGATCCCAGGTGTGGACCTATAGCACTCATCAGCCATGCTGTGGCAACAACTCATACATAAAGTCTAGGAAGACTGGCACAGAAGTTAGCTTAGGCCTAATCTTCCTTAGTAAAAAAAAAAAAAAAAATGATGCTGGCGAAATTGGACAGTCACATAAAAATGAACCTAACCTTTATCTCTCACCAAAATTAACTTGCAATGAATTATATAATAATGATATTATTTATATATTGATATAATAATGCTTATTTATGGGTAATGAGTCAAGAAGTAAATGAATATTTACATAAATAAATGAAAACTTTTAAAAATTATGAAAATTAGACTATAGAGTTTCTAAAAGGAAACAGAGAAAATCTTTGTGGCCTTGTGTTAGTCAAAAATTTCTTAAATAGAACAGAAATAAAGCACAAACCATAAAAAGAAGAAATTAATAAATTACACTGCATCAAAATTTAAAACTTCAACTCTTCAAAGGATACTGTTAAGCAAATGAAAAGACAAGTCACAGACTGGGAGAAAGTATTTGCAAAGTACATATATGATGACTGACTTCTATTCAAGATAAATAGGTAAACAAAGTCCAGGTGTTGGTGAGGATGTTTGTGAAATGCGAAATGGAGCAGCCACTTTGGAAAACAGATTGGCAGTTTCTATGAAATTACATAATCATGTGCTTACCATATGAACCAACCATCCCACTCCTAGGTATTCTTAAGAGATGGATGAAAACATATCTTCACACAAAGGCTGTATGTTAATATATTCAGCAGTCTTTTTAATAATTATCCCAATCTGGAAATAACCTAAATATCTTTCAAGTGAAGCATGATTAATTAATCTGTAGTATAGCCATACAATGGAATACTACTCACCAAAAAAAGGGAACAGACTATTGATGTTGTCAGATATTTACCACAGCAAAAATATAGAGGACTCTAAAAAGCAGTGAAGTAAAAGAAACCAGACCCAAACGATTCCATCCTGTATGACTCCATTTATATAACCTTCCGGGAAAGGCAAATCCAGAGGTATTCAGCTGGGTGTTTACTACAAAAGGAAACTTCTTGGGCTGATGAAATTATTCTCTTTTAATTTTGGTAATGGTTATACAACTGCTTACGTTTGTCAAAACTCATCAAACTCTTCACCTAAAAAGGATGAGTTTAACCATATGCAAATTATACCTTATTTAATCTGACTTAAAAAAAGGTAAGAAAGTTTAACAGAGCTGAGGGATATGGATTTCCAGATAGAAAAGGAAAAAAAGAAAAAGAAAAAGTTCCAGGTCACATCAGTATGAAACTTGCGAACATTCATGATAATGAAAACAGTCCAGAATTTTAGAGAGAGAGAAAAAAGACCACAAATAAAAGATCGGACGAACATCAAATTTATTCAAGGAATATTGGAAGCTAAAAATAATGGATGATGGCTTCAAAATGATGAGGACATCTTTCTAATGTGGTTCTTTCTATACCTAGCAAACTGTCAATCAAAATCATAAAAAAATTCACTCCTTGTGAACCCCTTCTCAGAAAGCAGCTATAAGATATACTTGATGAAAACAAAGAAACTAACCAAGAAAAAGAAAGACAAAGGAATAAGAAAAGAGGATATCCAAATACTGGAAATATGAATTTGTGGTTTGTTGGTGAATAGAGCTCTCAGGATGAAACCTATTCAGAAGCTTAGAAATCAAATAATATCAATTGGAATGGAGAGAAGGGAAGATTCTGGGAAGAATTTGGCAAAATAAAACTAATAAATGGATTAATTCATATTTAAAACAACCAAAGCTGATTTTAATTCTATCAGAAGATTAGGGATAGATTACTTTTTAGGAAAACAGAGAACTTAGCAATTTAAAAAAAAAACGAAACAAATATTAACTCCAGGAAAACCAAGTAATTGAATACACAAGGAGATATTTCATAGTTTGATACATAATTCCATAGTGGCTGATAGTTTCATAATCATAATAGGGTATGCTAAACATTGACTTTAAAATACCCTAAAAGAATGTTCAGGGAGAACAAGCTAATCCAAAATTTAAATGGAAAAGTAAAAAACCAAATATTGGCAAGACAATGATGATAATAATAATATTGATAGCTAATACTTAAATAGTACGTCGTCTAGACTTCCCCAAAACCTTAGGTAGAATAATTATTGACTCGATTTTTTTTCAGATGAGAAAACTGAGGCACAGATATTAACCTCCTTAATATTGTGCAAATAGTTAGCAGTGTGACTGGACTTTGAACCCAGCTGCTTGTATCTACAGTCCTTGCTCATAACCACTGGGCCATGCTGGATTCCCATTGTCAGACATCAATACTTATCACACTATAGAAATAAAAAATGTTGGTTTATTTTTAATAGAAGAGCCAAACAGTGCAAAACTCAAAATAAATATGTCCATTAATATGTGGCAACTTGACTAAAGAAGAATTGTGAATAAATGTGAAATTGATGGAGTATTCAGTAAGTGGCGTAGTATGGATGGTAATCCACTAGGAAAGAGAGCGAGAAAGACAGTGGCTGGGAAAGGTGGTAATTCGTAAAATAGGGTTTTATTAATAATAGATGAATTGTGTAAGTTTGTGGGAATTATCCAATATAGGTGGAGAAACTGATGATGCAAGAGGGAGATTATGTGCAGAAGCTAAATCCTTAAGAATCGAGATGAGAGTGGAATGATTCATCAGCCTCTGATAGGCTGACTTTCTTTCCATTGTAACAAGAAGAAAGGTAAATGTCATATTCAGATGTCTATAGCTCTGTAGAAATAGTCAACTGGGAAGTGAAGAACTACCAGGTACAATGGAACGCTTGTTAAGTGTCGTGTTCATAGACTAACAATGAAACCAAACATAGATTGGAGTGATTTTTCACAAATTACATTCATTTAATCTACTTTGGAGAAATCAGGTGCTTGAATGCACCAACTTTAGGGTTTTCTCAGGTTTATACTCTTGAGAGGGATAGGAGCAAGTTTGGTGATGTTGACAGGGGAGCGACTATAGAAAAAGTGCATGAAATCCAAGGTGGGCATTGGAAATAGCCGGGACTTAAGAACAGGGAGCCATGATGTGCAGAGCAAAGTATATGAGTGAATGGATTGGAAGTTTTGAAAATGCTCAAGACTTGTTGCAATGAGGGCAGGGAAGATGCTAATTTTATGGGGTCTGAAAGCTGGTATAGTTTGGAGGCTCCTCTTTAAGCAAGAGAATGCAAAAATATCTTGCTTTTTAAAATTTTACAAAAATATGTGAACTCATTGCCAGATCTCTTCCCAGAGACTTGGATGATACTCCTACAAGTGAGCAATTGAAAATGTAAGCCTTGTTAGCTTCAGTAATTAAGAGGAGGGAAGACGTTTGTCCGAAAGTTGGAGGCACAAAGTGTAGATTGCAAAGGTGTTGCAATTGCTGGTAGTTGCAAATTCTATGGTTTGAACATGAGGGAGAAAAGATCACTGGAGGTGAAGAAGAAAAGAATAAAAAAGGTAGAGGTTTGAATTAATCTTTCCAAAGCATGGGAAGAACACAGAAAATTATATGCCAGAAGTAGAATGAAGATGCAATCAGCGGTCCTGACACTAAAGCTTTCAGTTAATGTCTTATTTTTCATCCTGGGACCTTTACAGCTTCTTGCCTCCCTTCTTTATTTTATTGAATATGGGCTAAGAAGCTGGGCAAGAAAACCCCAAAAATATAGTGTCCCAAAAAAAGATGATAGAAGGACTTTTTCTCCTTTGCTTAGGAGTCCAAAGGTAGGCAGAGTTGTGAGAGACAGTAGAAGTCATCCCCAATCCTACAAGACTGTCTTAGGTGCTTCTTGTATGTATCCCTCCACACCCTATACTAGTTTTTCTCCTTTTGATCATCCTGAGTTCCTTCTGTCTTGCTTCACCGTTCCCAGGGTATGGTGCTTGACCTTATATTCAAAGCTGGTTCACAATCACATGCATGTTTCCTCCATTTAAAGAAGTAACATAGAAGGTGAATACACTTCTATTCATATTGTATTAGTGAGATCTTAGTCTTCTTGACGGCCTTCTAGCTGGGAACCATAGTCTTCATCTGGGTGGCCATGTGTTCTGTTAAAGGTGATATAGTACCAAGGTGTTCACGACTAAATATGTAAAGGGCACATTCACAATCTCCTTCATACCCCTTCATTAGTATTCCTCTGGTTAACACATTTCAAAGCCCCATGCCCTTGAGGAAGCCTTCTCTAACTCAACAAACTGGATTATGTGACCCTTCTATATATTCCCACAGCACCCTATGCTTATAAATTTTGCTATAGTATTTATTCATCATTATCTTCCTTTATACTCTAGTATCTGATATGTTCACAAGTATCTACAGTCGAATATATGTATGAGTGGATAAATAATTGATGAGCCTCCTTTCATTTTAGCTAAGGTTCAATAGTTGTTTGCTCATTCCTACTCTTTTCGTTTTTCTTGTAAGTGCTTCATTTCTTCCCTGTTCCACCTTCCTGTCCGTAATGTTAACCTCCCACACAATAACATATATTAGAACTCAAATGAATGTTAAGACCTATAGTTTAATATTTATTAAAATAAAACGTACTAGAGTGCTAAATAGTGTAATATTGGTTACAATGAGATAGAAAAAATTGAGCTTGAGGTCCAAGAAATTATTTAATGGAGGAGGCATTTAAAATAATTGGAAAGAAGTCAGAGGGCAATTGAGGCAAAGAGAACTCTCCAAATACTAATATATTAATCAATTACTTCATTTATTCATTTTTCTCATTAAGCATTTATTGAATGACTATCATATGCAAGTGCTTAGCCTGTGTAATACTTACAGAGGACCGAGTCACTGTTTCTATATATGGTGAGCCACTCTCTAAGATTTTGTAGTAGGTTTGGGGAAAATATTATAAAATAAATAGAAAGATACTCAAAACTTGAAATGCTTTATCTTCAACTGGAAATTTATGGATCTCACATTATTTCTTATTTTAAAAGGTTCCTATCTTTTGGTATCAACAATAAATCAGCGTTTTCAGGTTGTACCAATTGTTTTATGGCTTTCGAAGCAACTGCAAAGGACACCATTGACAGGCTTTCAAATATATCCCAGACCAAAACAATAAAAATAAATAGAAGAAAACAATATAATCTTTCTGACATTTCCATGAAAATTGAATGCTCTTCTTCTACAAACACAGAAGAGCAGTTTCATTATTGAATGCCAAGGATCACATATCCATAAAATACCAAGAGATTTTGCATGTCATTCAATCACACAGCTGACATTCTTCAAGAAAAACTGCTTTGCAGTGAGATGGAATGCTTTAATGAGCTAATTAGTTAGCTCGGGAAGGTGATTCTATGACATGACTTATAGAATTACTCTGAAATATACCTATTCTTGCTGTTAATTTACAATAAATCATATTACCCTATGGATCTAATGCTAATATTTATTTTAAAAATGGAAATCCTATTTAATAGCATTTATTTTTTGTATGGCAGGCTATTGATCCTATTATAGGGCTTTTAATACTTTCATTCTGAAATATTTCATTCTATTTAGTGGAATATAATTAGCTCTACCATCAGTGTAAATGTTTGATGTATAGATCTTCTCTGATAATATATCAAGATAGAAAGAAACTGAGTTCTAATAGTCATTTTTGTACAGCTTTCTAGTCCCTTTTTCAGACTTAAACATCACTTACTCTTAGAGACATGGAGGATAGGGACCATTGCAGTGTTTATTTTTTAACTTGCTAACCATGTCACAAAAGACTTGGCATATAAGCAGTATTCAGAAAAGAAGCTTGACTGAATGAAATGCTAGCAATGAAAATAAAAACACCACATGATTGCCCCTTTCCTTGCATGATATAACGCTTTGATGTGCTAGGACAAGTCAAAATGCACATCGGGGACAGTGGAGGGTGGGTCTAAATATTAGGGAATGCAATTAAGCAGCAACAGCAAAGGGCTAGAAGCAGGATCTAGATTTTTGAGAATCAAGTTGAAAGAGAAGGGAATATTTTATATTGGGGCAGTTCCTTTAAATGATGTTTGTTCTATCTGGCTCATATGTATGGTTGGGAACGGGTGTGCTATTCAGCTGGCTAAAAGGGCCAATACATTTAACTCATTATTTGTGTCTCATCTGGCTTGAATTTTCCAGCAAAACAACTATTAATTATTCTTCGAGCCTATGCTGTCACCCTTTTCCCTCTTGCATGCTGCTGCTCTTGTCTGGTAGTGAATGACCCCTCCACATATGATAGTCCTACATGAGTTTCAAGGCAAAGCTTTGGCAACTTCTCTTCAGCAACACCACTCCCAGTTCAAGTAGATTTCTACACCACCATAAGTTATTCTCCCTGCATATTTAAGATCTGGGAACATGTTTTGGTGACTATAGTGGTGAGTGATCTCAACAAAAACAGAGATATAAATATAGGTACAGATATGTCTACAGTCATATGATTGTAGATCTCAATCACATGATCCACTTCCTTAAAATAAATCTTTTTGTGTATCTATAAATATCTATAGATATAGAGATATCTATCTATAACTATATATACAATATAGATCTATAGATACATAGATATACAAAGAGGTTTATTTTAAGGAATTGGATCATGTGATTGTGGAAGCTTGGTGAGTCCAAAATCTGATAGGGGAGGCTGGCAGGCTGTAAACTCAGGAAAGAATTGTGATTTAAGACCAAAGGCCATCTGCTGGCGAACCAGATAGAGCTGATGTTGCATATGAAGTCCTAACGTCATCCGCTGGAGAATTCCTGCTTGCTCTGAGGAGGGCAAACTTTTTTCTATTCAGGCCTTCAACTGATTGGATAAGGCACCTGCCCCCCCATATTAGGGAGGGCAATCTGCTTTATTCAAAAGCCACTGATTCAAATGTCTCATCCGAAACTATCCTCACAGAAACATCCAGAATAATTTTTGACCAATATGGGCACTGTGGCTCAGCCAGGTTGACACATAAAATGAACCATCACAGCCACTGTTGTCTCCTCAGTTTCTAACACAATTGATATATCTAACACAGTTGGTTGAGTTATACATTTTATTAGCAACAAAATATTGATTAATAATAGCTGGATTGTTATTTTACAGGGTGTGAACCTTTCATTTAGAGAAGAATAGGAGAGGTTAGCCACTGTGTCTGGGTTCGCTTTCTCTGAAGTTGTGTGTGCTACACACGTGTATGCTGGCTGCAGTCGAGGCTCTGTTACAAGTGAGCATTCCACTCAGTGTTTATTTTTAAAACCATTACAGTTAAAATCTTAAAATGTGTGCACGTCAAAATAATATATTGTTATATATGTTCAATACCATTAAAGGCAGAGAAAATTTGACACAAACTACATCCTGTCATAAATTGGTTTTTTTGGCTTCTGAAAGAGCAAGTGAGAATCCATAACCTGAAACATACGCACTTTAGAAAAAAGTTTATTTTAATAACTCAATAACTATTACACTATAAAATGAAAATATTATGTAACCAATTTCTAAGTTTGTTGTTAGAAAAATCAACCTTTCAATTCGGGATTAAAAATATTTCCGGAAACCCATTCTTTATGCTTTTGGTTTTTTTTAATTCTGCATAATTTGTGTTTTAAATTTACACCTTATAATAGACTTTCTACTTAATTGTAATCTTAATTTAATATTGTTTAATGTGCTCACTTGTTTAGGGATTTCTTAGTAAAGTTGATAACATAGAAAAATCAATTTTGCAGTCATGATACATAAAATAAATATTTATCCAGCATCATATATACATTTTAATAAATTACCTTGGCTTTGATACTCCAAATTGTTGTATTGTCTTATTAATAACTAATTTCATTATCCTTCCCAATTTATTTTTGAGGGAAGATGTTATCAATTTCTGCCTAAAGAAATTAATAAATATGAAAATATTCCAAGTTAAAGATGAAGTTGTTTTACAACAGAGAAATGAGTGGAAAATAAGGCATTTATCCAGCCAATTCCTATAAGGAATACGCATTGCTCCTGTTACTTGAGTAAATCTTAGTCTATTCCTTCAATTATCAGACTAATTTCGATGTTCTACTTAACTGACCAAAAGATGACTCATGTTCATGTCATGTGTAAATCTTTGGTCCTATTTTCTGATCTTCAAAGGTGACCAACATGAAATGTGTTACGTATGATTCTTTCAAAAATGCCCATAAAATGACCCACTCCTATGTTTGAAAATACCTCAGAGAAAAGACTATATCATTTACTGTGTAATTTTTAAATTATTGCTTCAAGAGTTCCACAAATGGAAGAACAAACTTCTGCTGAAATATCTGTAGAAATGGGAAAATCACTAGTTTCTGACAAGGCTCACTCTAATCTCAGGTTGTTCCAGCTGTCAGGAAGTCAGTCATCCCTAACCAGAACTCTCCCTCCTTGATTTGTCTTCTTCCTTTAGCTCTAGATGTGCCTGATGGGAGCTACTCCCAGCATCTTATCCAGATTTACACCTCTAGGGGAAATAGAGACATCTGAGAGTCCACTCACTCGGAATGGAATTCTATCCCCAAGAGTTGAAGCAAGGAGATCCACAAAGGTATATCCATTTCTGAGAATGAGCAAAGGCCAAAAGCTAAATCCTTTTCTTTAAAAAAAAAAAAAAAAATCATTCAGAAATGTCATTGATCATGAAGAGTTAGGACTGGATAACAACTGAGAAGAGGTCAGGAGCAAGCTAGGGGTATCTGGCATGATTGCCTCTTCTAACACAGTTGGACATTACAGCTGGACCCTCTGCCAAGTGTGAGGAGTATGTGTGTGTACTGAAACTACTGAATGGCATAAAGTCAAGGTAAATTGTTATTTCTACTATTCCTCGGTTCCTGATGTTACAGTTTCAAGTCAACCCAGTCTCTTAGTCACTCTGCTGAAATATGCCCTATTTCTCCCACGTGCTTCTGAAACTAGTGTGACGGATAGACTGACTGACCAGTGCCAAGTGGTAGTCACTTTAATTGATCAAGACACTACATTCCTATAAATAAAACCTAAACTTATATTAGCTATTTTTGGTAACTTGTTAATTGACTTATACTGAGCCTAGAACAATTACATCCTAAAGTATATTGCTTCTTTTAGGATTCCAAGTGTAAGACCTACATTTTTTTTATGTTAAATTTAATCCTGTCAGATTTGACCCAATATTCAAGACTGTTTTAGATTCTGATTCTGTTATCCAAAACGCTAACTCTCTCTCCTAGCTTTATGTCAGCTACAATTTTGAAAAGTACATGTACTAACTGGCAGAAAGTTCATAGTATAATTGTGGTAGTTTCTTTCAGCCAGGAGTATACACAACATTATTTCCCCTGTTACCTAGACTTTGTCAACTTTATTGTTTGTTTTATCCTTTCATTACAGCCCTTTTAGGAAATGATTATTTCCCAAATAATTATATGAAAGATCAATTAAATATTTATCTGTTTTTAATAATTTATATCATCAAAATACATATACCAAGCCCTTATTTAGTGTTCAGAAATAATAACTCAGTTAATTCTTTAAAAAATCCTATGTGGGAGGTATGTACCATTCTCAGCCCATTTTAAAAGTGAGAAACTGAGGTACAGGGGAGTTAAGTAACTTGCCCAAAGTCATGGAGCCAAGTAAGTTGCAGAGCTGCATTTGAACCCAGCATGCCTTTCTTCAGAGTCTGTGCTCATAGTCACTAGTCTTTACTGACTTATATATTATAATGATTGTTAAATAAGACAACCCAAGATCTGCTTCTAAGATATCCCCACTCTGGATGAAGCAGATGTGCAAGACACACAATATTATGTGTCTTGACCCTTGGTGAAACTGGGAAGGCTGTGAATGTCCTAACTGTAAGTTCCCTCCCCACTTTGCTCCCTCGGATAATGACCTTAGCTAAACAACTCTCCTTCCCAAGGAGATCTGCTGCAGTTCCTAATTGTCCTGGGAAAGACAGCTTCAGTCCCTACCAGCAGGTGGAATTATTCAAACAAGCCAATCACATCCTCCCTAAGGAACCAGGAGTCACCCAAAATCTTGATGCTACAAGTATTCTACCAAGGACCTTCCACCACCCCTGGTTGCTCAATATGCTCCAGAGTGCAAGCCCCAGGTGGCGCTGTATGGTGTGTGGTGTCCTCCTCCCCTAGGCTGTGAGTGTATGTGAACAATAAGCTGCCATTGATCTTATCTGTCCAGTGTCAGGTGTGTTGTCTTTGACCATCCCCGTAACTCTAGGGCAGGAACGCTCCTTCACTCCTTCACCAGTGGAGTGAACAGGAAGTGATTAAAACAGACACCAGATGAATATAAGCAAAACAAGGTAGCCACATCTATAGATTCATCCTTTTGCAGAGTATATGCATAATTTTACAGATGCTTTATTAACTCAGTCTTCATGTTTATAGCTAAATTATTAATGTGCTTATTAATGCATTGTTGGAAAGTGGTGCTGCCATGATTTTTCTTTCTCTGACATTTCACCCAACAGGCATTCACCACTGTCGAGTGTTTACAGCTTTATTAGTCACTCAGCTGTTGTGTGCAACTCTTCAGCCATATGCAATGTGGCCACAAGCAATGTGATAACTTATGCTTAATGAGATGCTGCAGTGGCTTTTTCATTTCTAGTTTTAAAAGCAAAAACAAACAGTTTTTGGCTTATAACGAGCCCCTAATATTTATGTTAAACTAAAAAATCATTTCTTTTTAAATTCTGAATGATTGATCTCAAACGGATGCTACAATTTAACTGGCATCATAATAATCTTTGAAAATGTTTTGTTGGATAAGACATTGTGAGTTAAATTATAAGCATCTGTAAAGATGAGAAAAAGATAGATTTGTCATATTTTTCATTTCTTATTTAAAGGTTTTCCAATTTCTTTTGAATAGATTCTTCTTTTCCATTAGTGAGAGAATTTTCTGAATATCAATTGCGTCTTTTTGGCATATTTAGATGAAGACAGTGTAGCTGTGGCTTGAGTAATCAATTCTTTTAATCCCCCTTTCTATACCAACAATTTAAGCTTAAATATAAGAAAAATATTTTATAAAAATTTTCTTTTATTTTAGACTAGTACATAGACACTAGGTTTCAAATTAAATTTAAACTTCTATCTATTTAATAAAAAATATATTATTGTAAATAAGACAATAATGTGTATTACATCTTGTGTTTCTATGAACTGCAAGGAAAACTTCAAGATTTTGTTAAAACAATTTATTAGACAATGACATTTACAATATTTATAGCAGTATAGGCAAAGATAGTATAAACACAAAGTGCTGAAAGTAAGCTATGTTAGTCTCTAGTTAGTAAGTTAGTTTAGGGCACAGATATGTAGATTTGGACTCTAAACCTGCTATGGTAGAAAATTTTAGACTACACAAGAGTCAGCAGTACATACTCCATTAACCGTCAGAGCAAAGATGTCATCATCATTATACAGCCTCTTGAAAATGCTGCCACTCACTCATGAAAGAACAGGAGTGAAAAGGGGAAATAATGTATAAGTATTAGTATGGGAAAAAATTTTGACAATTCATATCCCTTGAAGGGATCTTGAATATCCCCAGGGTTCCTCAGTCAACACCATAAGAGCCACTAATAAATTAGAAAGAATAAAAGATTTAGACTCAGAGGATCTCAGTTTCAAATTATTCTTACAGTTTCATTTTACTTTAATAAGATATGTTCTATCTTTTTATGTTGCCATACAACACCAGAATTTATCAGGCTGCTATTTATCAGAAAAAACACCAATTAAAATTAATCATACCTTTTCCTTCCAGTATGTATGAAGCTAGCTCTACTGACAAATTTTCATTTTAGTAGTCTTCTATGAATCTGTTAGCATAATTATACATAGTATTTCCTTGAACTATGCCTGCCTATCTATGTGTACATACGTAAATGGATATGTGTTATACACACACACATACATGCATATATACATACACTAAATTATTATAGCCCATTAATAAGTTTATTATTAGGTATCTTTGGATAAATAGATATCTAGACTAATCTATGCTATTCATTTTCCTTCAAAAAAAACCAATTAATGCTATGTTATATTTCTTATACCAGGGTCTCTATCCCTTCATATACTCATTTAATGTGTCATAATTGGTCAAAATTAAGAGTATGAAGGAATTCTATTTGAAAATAGCAGAATAAAAATTCCCCTTCCAGGTATGTCATAGTAGGTCATTTGAGGCCAACTCTTCCATTGCAGCAAGTATAATAAAAGAGGGAAAAAAAAAAATTAAACAGAGGGCCGTGGGAGCAGTGATGAGTAGGTGAACAGAGATGAACTATTCTAAGGGGAAATGACAAATAGAACCACCAGCTGTTATTTCCTCTAGGGAAATTTAACTATCTGTCCATCATGTGAAGAGCACTGCTCAAGATCATTGCTAGAGGAAAGAGAAATAAGTAAAAATTTTGCTGTCACTGGGGAGACTCTGGGATCAATGGGAATTTTGCATGGGTAACTTCCTGCACAACTCTTGGCCTATGCTGGAGGGTAGGTAACTGAGCCAAAATACTCTAAAGTCAGTGTAAAATTGTCTTCAGTCTTTCAGAAAAGATTTTTAGAATGTCTATTGTTAATATACTCAAGATAATAAAGGCAACTCTTAAAAGGAACTAGAGAGAAAAGACAACCCTCAAAAAAATCACAAGAAGACTGACAGCTGACTTCTTAATAGAAATGGCGTAAACCAGAAAAACAGTGCAAGAATATCTTTGAAATGCTAAGAGAAAATAAATAATAATCTATAATTATTTATCCAGCAATATTATACTTTCAAAATAGTAAAGAAATGATAACATTTTTCAGAGACATAGCAAACAAAAACTGAGATAATTTACTGCTGGAAGTACTGCTCTAAAACAAAACCCAAAGATGGATCATGATTCCAGAGAGGAATGTAAAAATGTAGGAAGAAATAAAGAACACTGGAAAAGGTAACAATGGAGATAAGTATAAATGAATACGGATTATAGCCAATAATAATTGCAATATCCTGTGGAATTTAATTTATATGTATAACTGAAAATGCATGAAAACAATAGCACAAAGGCACGTCAGGAATAAATGATGTGAAAAGGATTTAAATTTCTAACAGTATCAGATAAATAATGAAAGTAATAATTTAAATTGGACTTTAATAAGTGAAGGTGAATTTGGTTATCTCTAGGGTGAAATGTAAAAGGATAGCAAAAAATGTCTAACAGACAAGTTAATATACAAAAAATGTATGAATACAAAAAGGTAAAGAAAATAGAGGAAGAAGTATAAAGTAGATATGCAGATTAGAAAGTAAATAGTAAAGTGATACTATAAGCCTAATTATATCAGTAATTTCATTAAAAATAAATGCAGTAAAATTAGAACATTTGTGTCTTGTTGGTGGAAATGTAAAGTGGTGTAGCCACAGTGGAAAATAGTTTGGCAGCTCCTAAAAAACTATAAATAGAACCACCATACAATCCAGCAATTCCACTTCTGAGAATATATCCAAAATAAGTGAAAGCAGGGTCTCTAAGAGCTGTTTGTACCCTCATGTTCATAGCAGCCTTATTCACAATAGCTAAAAGGTGGAAACAACCCAAGTGTCCATTGCAAGATGAATGGATAAGCAAAATGTGGTTTATACATACAGTGGAATATTATTCAGCCTAAAAAAGGAAGGAAATTCTGACACATGTTACAACATGGATAAACATTGAGGACAATATTCTAAATGAAATAAGCCAATCACTAAACGACAAATACTGTATGATTCCACTTATATGAGATACTTAGAGTAGTCAAATTCATAGAGATAGAAAGAATTGTGGTTGCCCAGGGCTAGGGAAAGAGGGAATGGGGAATTGTTGTTTAATGGATACAGAGTTTCAGTTTTGCAAGAAGAAAAGAGTTCTGGAGATGGATGGTGGTGATGTTTGCATAACAATGTGAATATGCTTAATACCACTGAACTGTGCACTTAAAAATGATTAAGATGGTAAATTTTATATTCTGTGTATTTATCGCAACAAAAAATTTGGAAAAAATACATAAGTGCGCTGCACACTTCCATTATGAGTTTAAGATTGTCAAATGATTTTTAAAAAGTAATATACAATATGTTGTTTACAAGATACACACTGTAAATGTTAGGACTCATAAAGATTAAAAAAAAAGATAAGGAAAATATAACGAGAGAAGAAAACTAGTATGGACAGTCCACAAAGATGTAGGGGTCAATTCAACAGGAAGATAGCAAACCCTAATTTTCTATGCATGCAATAACATAGCTGCAATATATATAATTTGCTTTTAGTTTTGATAACTGATGATTGTTACTGTGAATTGAGTTTCTCTCCTGAAAGACGTGTGTGTGTGTGCACCCATGCTAGTGCACTTGCCTCAGAGACAATGGTGGAATGACTGAAGAAAAGATTCCAAAAGACAAGGGGAATAGAGATTCCCTTAATGTAGCATAGGACAGTAGAACTGAACTGCGTAAGGATGGCAGTACAGAGCATGGAAAACAGCCGCTCTCTCAAAGAGAAAAACTACTAGGAACCTTGAAATTTCCCAAGAACTTCCAAAGACCCAGCTGCCAAAACAGTAACACCACATGTCTGGGGGAAGTTGCCTTTGAGTTATTGAAAAATGACATTTTTGCTTTGCACATTTCTCTTTCAATCTCTCTCTCTCTCTCTTACTCCATATGCTACCATTTGACACTGGCTATGTTCTTACCTCCTCACTAAGGACAAATAATGGTAAACACCCAACATATTCCTGAGTGTTTTCTAGGAGGTAGGATAAATTGAAGGTCAGTTTCTCAGATGCTTCATCTCTAGACACCTAGGTTTCCATCCTGTCTATTTGACTTCCATGGACTTCCCATATGGATAATTCTATACTTTCTATGTTATTTCTGGTGTTCCATATTATATGGGCAAGTTTGCAATTTTGTATCCCTTATTCTCTCTTTATTTTGACAACCCTTACAAGTAAATGTTTCCTATACAGCCCTTAATAAATATTTCTGTGAGAGAAGAGCTGCAACATGCAGAGAATTATGACAATAATCCTGGGTCTTGTGATTGGGAGGGTCTCTTAACTTTCAGACCCCAGAAGCCATTTCACTGGTCAATGGTGGTTTGTACGTGTGTTTACAATAAGTCTTCAGATGGCCCCTCACTCCACCACAGATAAGTGAGAAAATCCACTGGATTTGGAGAAGTCAGATATGTCTTGTACCAAACCCTTCTACCTAGTAGGTATATGTCTGCAGACCTCTCTCTTCTCTCCTGGGTTAAGAAAACAACTCTGGAGTCAAATTTCCTGAGTTCGAATACCAAGTCTGCTACTTTTTAGGTATGTGATTTGGGAAAAGTTAATTAAGCTCATATTTATCATCAGGGAAGTGAAAATAATTATAGAGTATACTTTATATGTTGTTACAACGATTAAGTGACATCTGCAAATCTCATTTAAAAAATGCCTGACACATAGTAAATGCGGCATAACCAATCGTTGGATATATTTACAAAAGACAGTAAGTGGACACGACCTGGATAAATAGAAGAATTTTCATAAATATCAAATGTGATACTGTACATGGAAGAGCTTTAAATATTTTTAATGACTACGGAATGTAACATGCTATCTTTGAATCACTGAAACAATAATGTCAATTAATACACACTTCTCTCCTCATATATACTCTTAATTCATACTGATTAATCATAGGGTGAAAAAGACAGAAAGTTTGTTGTATAATTGTTTTGCCTTTGTGATTTCATTTTGCCTTCATGAATGTCTATGCTCTTTGTAATATGTCTTCAAATTTGCCCATGTCACCTCGGTAAACTTGCTGATGATTTGGGAATATGGTGCCATTTGTCTAAAGACTTAGTTCATACCCTGGGAATAACTTTCCTTTCCTGTTGGATCTCTCTCCCGACTATGCGTATTATCATCATGAAATATTATTCTAGTGATTAAATATATTTGTCAAGTTACAAATGAATGAGAAATATGTGGTTTCTGCTGAGAAGAGGCTTTCAGGTCATTTTATGGGTAATCAATTGGTCAGCATTAGGGAAAAATTAATATGAAAAATATAATAAAAAGTAGTTACTATGAATCTTTTCGTACAACTATCTCCATATACAGTTAATACTGATAGAAGTACAATGCCTTTTTCTATAAGTTTTCTGTGTGTGCCTATGCATGTGTCTGAGTGTGTTTTAATTTTCCTAATGAGAAAAGCAAAAGAAAGAAATGTGCCTAACTTGTCAAATGTTAGTGGCCACTGTGCCAATTTCTTCATTTTTAAGCAAATTTTTCTGAAAGAGGCTTATTTTTATTTTTACTGTGAAGATGTTCCACATAAATGCACATTGACTACACTATCAGAGTATATCACAAGTGTTTTCAAAGATGAAATTTAAAGTAGGCCACACCACTACTAAAAATTTGGTGGAGATGGGAAGTTTGTGCCTGAAACTCTATGAAAGATATTGTGAATATATAAATAAATTTAAAAGGTTTATGCTGTCAGGCTTATTTTTATCTTTTAATTACTGAGAAGGAATTTTTGTAATTTGAGGTTCAGAGGCCATATATCTCTCCCTACAAAGGAGAATGATTCATTAAAAACATTAATTCTGTTCTGAGCTGCAGTACAGCAAATTAGACACCATTCTCTGCTTGGAGCAAGATTTAAATCAAATTATTAGAGAATTCCTGCAAGGAAAGTAAAAGGAAAGCTCTTATAAATAGTTATCAAGAATGTCATGCTTTTATATATATGTACCTACAATTTGGTACCCCACAAGAGGTAATTTCACTCTTATCGTTGGAAAATGTACTCTAAATAATATCCACTTTCCTTGACTCACCACTAAGACAAGCTTCAAATTCACAGATGTCGGCAATGTTAAGATATATTTTTAAAATTCCTTCTCAAAAGCTCAATCTATTTATTTTTAAAACATGTTATTTTTAAAAAGTCACTAATTTTTTTAAATGAGGGCACTGACAGTAAATGATATGGTCACTTCAATAAGCCTTTTTATGTATGTTTTTCACATCAAATTAGTTTTTTATGTAGAAAAAATCTATGTCCTAATAAGTATTATTGTGTTTTATATTTCCATATTATTTTCTAAATAAGGCTAGCTTTGAAAATTATCTCCTTTTAAACATATTTATGCCCATTATAGTTGAAATATTCTTCTCTACACTTATAAAATTATCCCAATTATTATTTTGCCTTGCATACCTTTTTCCTACTTTCTACTCCATTTTAGTTAAAAATGAAGCCAAATAAACCAAGTAAAACAATGAAACAAACAAAACTATTGTTGTTGCTAGTAGATATGAGTATTCTGTATTGTGGACAAGATCTAAGATCAAACATAAAAGGTCTATGATTGCCTCGTGGATTTCTTAATAATATATCCAAATCATATCCAGTCCATTTACGTTGTTTATAAGGAAGGAATGAGTGGACAAGATAAAACAAATTCTTCCATATGACTGGAGAATAGAGCTAAAAGAGCTTGTCTTCCAATACTTGAAAGATGGTTACGTGAAAGGCCCCCTTCCTTTCAAAGCTTTCCGGGATGAATTGTTCTCAAGTGAGGACTAGAAAGTATTGAGTGGCTTGGGGGCTGCAAGGAGCTAGGTAGATACTCATTGACAAAAATGTTCATGTGAAAGTCATCTGTTAGCTTCTCAAGGTTGCTGGAAAGGGAAAATCTGCAGTAAAAATGGAACTACTGGATGAACCCTTTTTAATGTGTGCAATGAAAGATGAGCGCACACATGTATGAAAAAAGTTATATTTTAGTTGGCCGCATAACATATTATTTCTAGACACACTCTAGATGTGAGAACTTATGTCTTCCGCTAAGGGCCTTTGGTCTTTAGGAGCGACCTGAGGCCACACACCATTTGCTTTCCATGAAACTGCAGAGTTTTGCCTGCCTATTTCCTTTTACATTAAAACATTATGTATTTCTGTATACCCAGCTAAGCTTATTCCTACCCTGTCACTTTCCGAAATGATCTTAGGTGGTTTTTAAAAATATATGCAACAGTTACAATGGTGTTAGGAGTTGAACATCTCTAAATTCAAATGTTGAAATCCTAACCTCCAACGTTATCATATTCAGAGGTGTGGGCCTTTGGGAGGTAATTAGGTTTAGATGAGGGCCTGAGGGTGGGGCCCCATGATGGGATTTGTACCCTTATGAGAAGAGGAAGAAGTGTGCACTGAAGAAAGGCCATGTGGATGTACAGCAAAAAGGCAGTCATTTACAAGTCAGGAAGAGAGGTCTCACCAGGAACCAGATCTGCCTGCTCCTCCGTCTTGGTCTTCCCAGCCTCCAGACAGTGGGAAATAAGCACCAGTTGTTTAAGCCACCTCGTCTGTGGTATTTTGTTACAGCTGCCCAAGCTGACTGAGACAAACGGCAATGAAATAAGACAAGAAAGAGGAGTACAGAGAAGAAGCGGAATATAGGGTGGAGATGCTCTATTGACTTGCGTAGCAAAGATGGAAATATAATCAATTACAATAGTCAAGTGTTCCATTAAATTTTACAAAATTGAATTTGTTTAGAAGAAGCAAAATTGTTGCTTCTGTTTTCATGTTGAAGCATGAAATACCACTCCCCACCTTATCCCCAGATTTTTCTAACGAGGGTAAATAGTACGTGATATGGCAGACAAAAAAAAGAAAATCAACAGCAACTCTAAAAGAGGCACAATGACAAGTTTATTTGTGAATTTTGAATTCTATTTTTCGTAAAGAGACATGAGGTGGGTGGGTCCATGGAGCTGAGCTGATGGTTGAGAAACATTAATATTTTAAGGTCCTTATAAGTAAGTTTTCTAGTCTACTTGACCTGAGAATAAAAATCCACCAGAGTTTGAGACCTGGCTTGAATCTAAGCTATGTCCATGAGTGCATGTGAAACAGGTCTGACAATTCAAAGGGGCAGGATCATCGGAATCCTATTTGCTTGAGGAAACTAGGAGTTTTAACAATATCTTGCTGTGATGGAAGATCATGAAAAACATAAGTGTTTGGTCAACTAACAGAAGTTTCATTATCTGTGGGAAAAGGTAATTCTGAATAGCACATGTTGCCATCCTGCACTCCAACCACCACTAGACTATTTTTGAAGGATGGAAATAAACTCCTCTGCTACATTTTAAGTCTTGGTAGCAAACGGGGTTGAAAAAGTGATAAGCAAAAATTATGCAATGTATTGGAGCAGAGTTTTACTTTGGAACTTCTCCAGAAACATATTACATAAAGGAAGCAAAAAGTCTGAATAATATGCAAAATCATTGCACGGTTTTTGCACCTAAGAAGGTCCATTGCTTTAACACAGGCAAGAGATGAGAAAACAGGAGGGACGTATCAGTGCTGAGTGGAAGGCGCTAGGGTCTATAGAGAGACAGGAGTGCTTCACAGACGCAGGTGTGCCCAGGGCATCAGCAGGAGTCCAGCAGGAGCAAGAATATCTCCTACTACGTTCTCTCTTCTGAGCATCCTTCAGGACTGCCGCGTACGCCAGATGCTGCACAGATGCTGATCAGAGAGCTGACGGGGCTTGATTTTTATTTCTGCTCTCCTGCAGATAGAATGTTTGTGTCCCCCAAAATTCATATGTTGATCCTAAGCCCTCAAGGTGGTTTTCAGAGGTGGGGGCCTTTGGGGAGTGAATAGCTCATGAGGGTGGAGCCCTCAGGAATGGGATTAGTGCTCTTAGAATCTTCGCTGAGCTCCCTAGTGCCTGCCATCACGTAAAACACTGAAAAGACCCCCTGAACCAGAAAGCAGGCCCTCACAGGCACAGAATTTGTCAGCACCTTGATCGTGGACTTCTCAAGCTCCAGAACTGTGAGAAGTAAATTTTTGTTATTTGTAATCCACCTAGTCTGTGGTAATTCGTGATAGCATCCTGAACGGACTAAGCTATGCTCCAACCGTTCCCCCCCATTCATGAAGACTTTGTAAGGGATTAGGGTCTTGTAATTGTGATGTAAGTAAGAGCAAATGCAACAGACAATACACTGGAAGATAAAGAAAGGTGGATGACTGGTGTACTTTTCAGAAAATATTCTAAATTATTTTTTTCACAAAAAAAGCATTTAGAGAAATTTGAAAAGCAATAAAAGTGGCAGTGATATTGCCTGCAAGTAGTTTAGATTGTAGGTCCTCCATGTGCCCATTAAAGGCTCATCTAAGAACTTTAAAAGCCAACCAAGTGGAAAGTGGGATTGACATATTCATTAAAACCAAAGCACTTAACCAAACTCTCACTTGCAAGGAAGGACACTTCTTTAAATGGTGACTACAGACATCAAGATGTTAACCCTTGAGTCTCTTTCCTATATACAAACACAGAAACTATTGAAACCTCCAAGTACTTATAGTCATGACGATTTGGACTTGAAAAATATCTGACAGGGCTAGCCCAGTGGCGTGGTGATTAAGTTCATTCCCTCCACTTTGGCCGCCCCCTGTTTGTGGGTTCGATCCTGGGCACCGACCTACGCACTGCTCATCAAGACACCCTGTGGCAGTGTCCCACATGCAAAATAGAGGAAGATTGGACACATGTTAGCTCAGGGACAATCTTCCTTAAGCAAAAAGAGGAAGATTGGCAACAGAGGTTAGCTCAGAGCCAGTCTTCCTAACAACAACAAAAAAAGTTTGTCCCCTGAGCATTACAACTCCCAGTAATGCAGCGGTGAGGCAACTAATTGAATAACCACCCCAGAAAGTTTTCCAAAATCTGTTGAAAATAATTGATAGCACCTGCTTTTGTGAATTAGTGACTATACGCCACTCATTTCAAAATGCATCCAATAAATATATAATTTTGGATTTTAGCATAGCTTATTTCCCTCTTCCCCAAAGGAATTCTGTACCAAAACCAATTAGCTCTGAGCTTACTCCAAATTTGTTATGATAAAACCATATCATCATCTTAGTAAAAGATATTTACCTAGGAATGGGACAAGGAAGTAGATATCCTTAGTGCATTCACAATTATTTCAAATTATTAAGTCACTAATTGAGAAGAACGTGGAAGTGGGAGAAAACAAGATCCCTAATCCTAAATTACACTATTCGAAATGGTTTGGTCTACCAAGAGATGTTTCTACCAACCCAAACTCTGGCTTCAGGGTCAGCTTCTGTTTAAACATCCAAAGATTTTTGATGAGTTTGCAGAACTTAGAACATGATAGGTTCCTTTCTCCCAAATCGGAGATGCAAGAGCAATGTAATGGCAAATAATTGTCAACGGCTCCAGAAAGATTTCTCATTTACTTGAAAAAATAAGTTTGTCTGGTATCTCTTTGACTATGAGCTTCCATAATCTCATGGATCATACACCAAATTTTCTCTGACCTATCAATTGAAAACTATAAGGTGTCCACGTGTTACCTGAGAACTTAAATTCCTAGTCTTTATAAAGAAAACAAAGTTCCCTGCAATATCACACTCTTATTACAACCTTTGTAGTAGTTTGTATTATAGTCAGTTTGGGAATAATTGTGCTTAGAGCCTTCTTGCTTTCCATGTAGAATGTTGGCTGGATAATCGCCCACTTTCAGTACATCATTGAGAGCCCTTCTACATACTGTTTAAATAAAAGGTAAAGGATAGCCTCCCTCCCCCACTTGTTCCACTGACCCCTGGAACTGTAGATTCAGTGGTTTATTTTATATTATACTTGCGAAGAGATGGGCTAATTTAAGCCGAAAGGAAGGATCACATTTGTAAATTTAATGTGAGTGAAAAAATGGGGAGTGGAGGGGGAATGCATGTTGCAATGGCTTTTGTGATGTGTCAACTTGGCCAGGCTACAGTCCCAGTTATACAATGAAACACGAATTTAGATGTTGATGTAAAGGGAGTTTGCAGATGTGATGAAAGTTCCTAATCAGTTGACTTTAAGTAAAGGAAATTATCCTGGATAACCTGAGTGGGGCTGACTTAGTCAGCTGGAAGGACTTAAAAGCAAGGCTGATGTCCCTAAGAGACAGAAGAAATTCTGCTTATGGAGGACAGCTTTGACCCGTATCCCTGGACTTCCATCCTTCTCTGATCTTCCCCTCCTGGCTGCCTACTCTGTGGATTTTGTCTTGGTTGTTCAGCTCCCACAACTGTATAAGCCAATTCCTTTTAATAAATCTCTGTGTGTGTGTGTGAGTCAGATATATGTAACATATATCCTGTTGCTAGGTATCCTACTGATTATATAGCCTACTGATATGTATCCTTCTGACTTGGCTTCTCTGGTTGAACCTACACTGATACACATGGAATCTATAAGTTGTCGTGATAAATTTTCTTTCATCACCTGTTCTAAAGCCAACCAAGGCACTTTAAAAATATGTACATATATTATTAATATATGTATTATATATTATATATATATATTAGATTTGGTTTTTGCTTTTTTGGGAGGGGCAGAGATGGGTGGGTTAGTTTATTAGTTTATTTCAAACTCTGGCTTTTAATAAATTTCTGCAGAACTTCATCTAACCTATTTAAGAGCTCTGAGGCATCTTGAAACTATTCTCCTAACCTAGAGGTCAAAATCTGAGACCTAACTGTGCTCAATCAGGATGCATTTAAAGCCCATTGTAGATGGTCAAAACCTTGACTTCATGAGACAAAAATTAAATCACTGTATAGTCTAAAATAGTAAAACCATGACTTGAATTAAAAATTTTTCCTAATTTGTCACATTCAACGTTAGCCATGTAATATTATTATTATTGATGATTCAAAATAATGCCTCATTATTAAACATTAGATAATAGTTATGAATTATTAAAAGTGAATGACAAAATCACATACTTTTTTTTCACTTAGATTAGCAATATTTTAAAGCATTGGGTAATAGTTCATATTGAGGAGGGTAGCAGAGATGTGAGAACCTGCATAGAAAGCTGGTGAGAGGAAATCAGTGTAGCCGTTTGGGATGGGAATTTGACAGAATTGTATGAAATTTCAAGTGAGTATACACCGTGACCTAAAGATTGCATTTTGGGCATGTATTCCAGAAAAACTTACATGCATGCTAGGAGGCACAGAAAAGGATGTCTATTGCAACATTCCACATCACAGTATAAAAAATGGAAACGATATAAATGTCTATCTTATAGGGATGGTTTAATGGCATCATCAGTCTACAAATTTCCGTGAAGAGGTTACAAAACAAAAAATATTACCTGTGTAATGAAATTCTTAAAGTTTGTAAGGACCTGGAAGTTTTCCCTGAAATTCCATGCCTTTCTGACAATTAATCTAACAGTTTGATTCTCAGTCTTCTAATTTTTATTTTTCTCTATATTTGCACTAACGTTTAGGAGGAGTAGAAGTAACAACTTTGTTTTAAAATCTGAGGGAGATTATTCTACATTGCTTTGTAAAACATCTCCTTTTCACTTAATGTATCTTTTACATTTTCTCATGGAAACACACACACACAAACACACTATGTGATCGTGTGGATTGATGCCCCTTTTGATGAGAGTTTAGGTTGTAATCTCCAGATATTCCCATTCTAGCAAAACAGTAGGCAAATATACATCTCAAGGTTTTAAAACAGGTTTTACTCATTCTGTAAAAACTAGCATGCCTGGGACCCAGGGAGAATGGGAGGCATTAAGGAGGAAGTATAAAAATGACACTGTTTTCTTCTCTGTATTTTTCCAACTCTGTTCTTGACACTTATCACTTAGCAAGAGTCCACCCAATGTGTATAACTGAGTCAGTTATTTATGCAAAACGAAGTAAAAGATGTATAAGAGATTGCTTGTTTTTAGTTAAAATTTACAGACAAATGTCTGATTCCTAAGGCATGAAGGATAAGTGGTACTAATTCCAAGAGACAATTTTACCAAAGGAATTGTTAGCTTTATTATATTTTCATGAACAAAAATGAGTAATGCTTTGTAATTTTGAATATGGAGAGACAGAGAGAGAAATTCTCTAAGTGAATAAAAGTGCTTTCCAATGTCTTACTCATCTTCACCACAATTCCAGGGGCATAAATTCCAATAAAGGTGATATGAAAGAAAGAATTTACCACTGAGTGAGCACTGAAAAAAAATCTACACAATTTTTCTAGCAGTACCAAATTGGCTTACTTTAATTTAAGTCACATTAGTTTGAATGAATTTACTGTTCAATTTTGCGAGGCTCAATAAATATGTAAAAATGAACTTCCCATAATTAACACAAATTTGAAATAAATTACTGGATAGTGCTAAAATGCATTGTTCACCAACAAAATGAACTTTAACAAAAGATGAATAACAAACATCCAGTTTTAAAGATGTTAGAACAATGTAATAATTGTGCTACAAAGTCAGTACATCAAGACCAAGAGTAATTTCTATTTCAGTACCAAAGGCTATTAAGGCGTGTATGTTTATGCAAATTTAATTTCTTCTGATGAAGGCTTTAATTGTACTCATTTAAAAAGCTAGACTACAGAATTTAATGTTTTCTATGAAGAGAAGAAATATGAACCTTTTGTGGGAAGGTGAACTTTAATTTTGAAATAAACACTGAAAATGTTATTCAAAATTAAACAACAATTGTTTTCGGCATGTTAAAGAATTCACAATTAATATTAGATTATTTAGTGTTGAATGTCAGCTCACTCTTAATTTATTATAAACTTTCTGTTGAGAGAGAATGCTGAATGAGAGTTATTACATCGATATTGCTTTTCTATATTAATTTAACAACACATTAACTACAAATGTGCTGCTGCTGTTAGTACTTACCTCCTTTGAAGCATATTGCCACAGAAAAAATTATTGAAGTATTTAATCAAATGCTAACAAGGTAGCCTTGGCCATGAATGGAACTGTAATTTATTTGCTTGAAAACACTTGCATGAAATAAGTCTTTTACTGACCTTGTTTTCTGTAGATATTTTACAACAAAAATCATATTCACTAAAGAAGTAGTGGCTGACCTTTGACCTCAAGGACTTTCTTTTTAGGGTAAATATTCATTGATGACACGCATAAAAAATAACTAGCATCCAGACCGTCTTAATTTTAAAAATCCAAACAAAGTCCAAAGTCCATGCCAGAGCAGTTGCACCAATCGTGTAAATGGATTGGGCTAAAAACTCAGGGATGAACGGATATCAAAATTTTCTTTTTTTTTTTTTTTGAGGAAGATTAGCCCTGAGCTAACTACTGCCAGTCCTCCTCTTTTTGCTGAGGAAGACTGGCCCTGAGCTAACATCCGTGCCCATCTTCCTCTACTTTATATGTGGGATGCCTACCACAGCATGGCGTGCCAAGCGGTGCCATGTCTGCACCCGGGATCCGAACCAGCAAAGCCCGGGCCGCCCAGAAGCGGAACGTGCGAACTTAACCTTTGCGCCACCGGGCCGGCCCCTCACAATTTTCTAATAAAAACAGAATGATGATTTTGTACAGTTTATCCTTTCACTCACTCAACTTTAGTGACCCTCATGTCAGTGAAAGAATTACTTCGATAATTTATCTATTTTAAAATATTTTTTGTTTTTCTGACTATAAAAGTATGTTTATTGTAGACAATTTAAAAGATATAGAAAAAATACAAAGAAAGTTCAAATAATCCTTAATCCCACTATCCAGAAAAAAACTCAGTTAAAAACTTCATCCATGGACTTCCATGGACACACACACACACACACACACATACACAGGAGAGAGTTTCCTAGTCTATTCTTTCATTCTATGTAAAAGAATAAAGCTCCTGACATACGATTACTACTTAATAAATGCTTATTAAATTGATAAAGCTTCCTGATTTAAGACATGAACCTTCTAGGCTCTTACATCCTGGCTACTGTATGATCAATTGTGCAAAAAGAATTTGCAAGCAAAGATAATGTTGCAAGGGTCCGCAGGGGTCTTATAATATCATGCCTTCACTTAATAGTCTCATTGACCACTAGAAATTTCTCTTGGCCATGCAGCTAATGCAGTTAGTTCAGAGCAGATCCCAAACTATACTGCAGATCTTCTAACTCTGGGTCCAATGTTTCTTGAAATATTATTTTTAGCATATATATATATGCTCTAATTATTTCCACAAAGGATTTATGGCTATTAATGTTCTTTCTAACAATCTGACTGGAAAATCAAATTTTCCGGGCATCAGAAAAAAATAATGTCGCGTTATGCCCTCTTCTATAGTCTCCCCAGTGGGTGTCAGAATAGCAACATGGCATGCTAACCAGGTACAAGCAAGGGCTTCAGTGAGACCACCCCAAGATTAACAGATACACCCAGGATGTGTAAAGGGGTATTCTTTGTGGTCCAGACTGTGTATTAAACTGCAACAGAGAAATCCTTGCTACTGGCGAAGATGCTCAGACTATATAAGTAAAGGTCTTCAACAAGTCCGCCTAAGCAGCCAGCAGCAAAATTTTAACAATTTGCTGATCACCCAAATAAAAGAATATGGAGCAAAAAGCTAACACTTCTAAAGCTAGAAAATAGTCCAAAGGGGAAAACTAAACACAACACGACAAAAAACCCTCAAATCACTAGAAGCACACGCCATCACAGTTCATACGACGTGAAATAATTAGATGGTGAGTCTTACCCACCCCTGCACACAAAGGGGATGTGACAAACTCAGAAGTGAAAGATTTATGAGAAAATTGTCTTAAGCTGTGCCAGGTAGAGAACATCTGCATGATGGAAATTTTAAAATACTGAAAAGTGCACTTAATAATCTCAATTGCGTTACAGGTAGTTTGTTTCAGTGTGGCCCTATATGTGTGATATTGGTATGAAAAAGAGAAAAAGGAGTGATATGCCTAAATAACCACAAGAGGTTTCTAGTTTCCAGTTCTACTCAGAAAAAGTTCCACTTTACCGGGGTTTGAAGATTGCACTCATTATCGAAGTATTTAGTTGTTACAGAAAATTGAAATCTCTGCCTAATAGTTTCCTATAGTTGCTTTAGTTGATAACTTTAAGCAAACAAACAAAATAACTATATATGCTTCGAAGGCTGGAACCAAGAGCTGTTCAATTACAATCACCCCATACTCAGCATAGCACCAAGTAAATATGTAAATGTTGCCTGAGTACTTAAGTTAATATTTTTCTCAAAAAGCTCTATCGTAAGAGTTTCCTTCAGAAGATTATGCTGCCTGTGGAAGTTCATGGTGATTATTTAACTGTTTCATTAAGCCTTAAACATTCTGTTTCTGACCTAAACAGTGCAAATAATTTTTAAAAAGACAGGGTTTGTGGATATTTTTCCCTTCCAGTTTAAGCTTCTTTTCTTCAGCATTTTGATATTTCTAAAGCTTATGCTTTCAAATTATATACCAAATTTTTCCTTCTTTTTTTCTCACTTTTAAAGAATTATTCATCCTATAGTCTATTTGTTGGTTAGTTCTTTCTTTCTCTCTTTGTTCTCCTTCTCTCCCTCTTTCTTTTTCTATTTCTTGTTCTCTTTCTTTCTTTCTTTCTTTCTCAAATGATAAAAGTTATAGTCTCTGAATCTATTTAAATCAAGGTGTCAAGAACAGCTAGAAAAACAAGTTTTATACTATCCAATTTCTTGACCTAGCCATACATTCAAGCGTGTGGTTCCTACAGAGCATACAATACTTCCCCCTAATGCCATTTTTTAAAACAATTCTACTACAGTTTTGGTTTTCCAGCATACAAATTCCTTTCCATTTAGGAATCCTATCATCAATGAATAAAATGCTTTAAACATATTTGAACGTTTAAATAGATGTTTTACCGGGCAGTATTTATGGAATCTCCCTCATTGTATTGACAGGTTTATGTTATTTTTGTTACTTGAAATTCACCAACTTCTAGCACATTCAGTAAGACGCTTAGTAATAAAATTATGAATTGAAATGAGCCTCAGAATTATTAAAAAGATTTATTAATATATTAAAATACAAGCTTTATTGACCTAACTAGGGGCATTTTTCAGAGTTTTCTATCTTCAGGATGTCATAAAAATTGTTCTATTAAGTATATTTTAAGGATAGAGTTATTGATCTCTGTTGCATGTAAGTTTTTCTTGGTCACAAACACTATGATTTATCTTAATTCCAGTTTATTTTTATAAAGAAAAAAGTAATCTATGACAATTTTTATAATAAGTATTTTCTTGAATTTTGGAGACATTACAAAATTATCTAATGCAGAAATAGAGAAAAGGCAAATCCTCTTGTCTAAACCTAAAATAATGCATTAGAATGGATGCAACTCTAATCTTTCAATAATTAGGGATTTCAACATTTTTCTAAAAACTCTTTAAGAGAGTCTGAAAAAGAAATCCTAATGGGAATTTAACATTTGAATAGAGACACAAAGAACTGTAGAGATAAAAATAAAATAGAGTGATGAATATATTAGAGATGCGGTCCTATGAGATAGATCTATCAAGGGTCAAGAACACAAGGTTACCAGATAAAGACAGACATTTTCAAGGTGACATCCATTCTTCCACTTGGCTGTGATATGGATCAGTAGTGATACTGCAAAAGGTTCTAGCAAGAAAGAAAAATTTAAGAAAAGGAAACTTGCTTAGATGTGTACAAGCTATAATACATCTTGGAAAGGAAAGTTTAAACACTGTTTTTACTGACAGATTTTGAATGGGAAAAGATCTTGATGTCATCATAGACAGATCAATGAAAATATTTCCCCATATTCTTCGTGTTTCAAATCTCAACACAAGCCCAAGATATTCTTCTTCTGGGCTGTACCAGCTGTGTTTCTGGCTTCTGTAAACTTGATGCTTTAACATCTGCCCTACGTGTGCATGCTGGACAACCCAGTGACATGCCTGAGTCACCTTACCTTGCTCTCCTGCTTCCCTCATCACTGGCCCTGTCTCCTCTCAGGTGTGCTTTTCAAAAACACGGCAACAAAACCAGAACCCACTCTCCAACAACCTCCAGTATTGAATTTTCACACTTTAGGCCACTGTCCACCTGTCCTACTCACCTCAGAACCAGGTACTAGACAACTAGGCACAGCCCCTATGCCCCAGAGTCTGCTGAAATTATTCAAATTAGCACATCCTTGACTTCCAATCTTGCCTCTCCCATTCTGTCCCACAGAAACCACCATAAAAGCTCTTGTCCACAGTTCTCCGTCTGCCTCCTGACTGCCCCTGGTGCTTCCCCATGTGGCCTCTGCATGGTGGGCGTGCCCCCTTCTCTTGGGAAATGTGAATAACAATCTATCTTTTCAATGGTATTCATCTCCTGATCTTCTGGCTTTCCTATACCTCAAATTTTCTACCAGCACACTATGTTTTAAAACACGTGGCTCTAAATTTTTCTTAGCTTTGTTGTTTATGTTTTATTTTTGGTTTAAGATCACATGCTCTTTGGTGAGCAATGCAGAAAACTTAGATTCATTTTATTCCTAGAAATTATGCTACTGTTACATGGCAAAAATCTATTTACCCAGAGGTCAGTTTTCCGCCAACCCGCTATGTGGAAAAGAACCTGGAACCTAAAATATACCTTCTAATTGTTTGCAGTCCTTGCTAGGCCTCAGTAATTTTCTTTAAAAGTTGGAGGGATTAGGCTAAATTCTCTCTAATGGCTCCTTCAGGTCTAATGGTTGAAGATTTATTATCAGCCTTCCTAAGTCATGGAAAATTAGAAGCAGTACCCAAGAGAAGATATTAATATGTCAGCAAAGTAAATAAGAGAGAAGGCAAAAACTGCTCACATTACTCAAATAGAACTCAAAGAGCAATAGATTGTTCACAATGAGGAATCTATTTCCACAAGAAAATGTTACAGTGTGTGTGTTCAGTGCTATTCTCTATTTTAGAAAGGGAAAACCTAGCTCTCTAGAATTTAAGTTAAATTCCCAATTCAATTAGTTTTAAGATTTTACTACTTAAAGAAAAAATATTCAGTTAACAATGTTTATAAATTCCTTAAAATGAGATTGCCCAATTTCCTGGTAATTCTGGATCAATGACTTTATTTATCCTGCTGGTACCTCTTAATCTGTTTGATCCCATATATTTTATTCCCTTCAATTTGGGGAAATTCTTTACATTGTTTCTTATTTTATCACTAGAATGTAAGCTTTGTTAGGACCAGGGAGTCTTGTTTATTTGTTATTTTTACAGCACCTAAAACTTCTTGGGCATAATATCCATTTAATAACAATTTGTTGAAAGAATGTATAATTAAAAAAATATTTCCTCTTTATTTCTTCTTCTAAAACTCCTGTTATTTAGATAATAGCCCTCCTGGATTGATCTTCTTTGTCCACTTACCATTTTTCTTCTACACTCCGCATCTTTGTCTTTTTTTCTGTTGTCTGGGTGATTCCCTCGAATTTATCTTTTATTCGTTCCTGGTGGATCTCACATGTTACAGCCGAATGAGGTGAGAATATGAGGGCCTGGACCTTTCAGTCCACTGTGAATTACTGATGAGCAATACTTGGTGAGAGCCCTCTACTCAAAGGCAAGGCTTTGTGAGTCTACAGCATAGTTCAAATTCTCCCTCTTCATAGTCCTGCCCCTTTCCCTTCATTTCTCAGGTGTTGATCTTACACCTCAAATGCCATCTCAGCATCTATTTCCAAAAAGCAAACCTGTGACAGCGGTATCAGAAGGGGGCTTTTAGTTAGATCTCTCACCCCCTAGCTTGCACTGAGGACCATATCATTGGCAAATAAAAATGGCAACTAATAGGATATATTGGAGCATATGAGGAAGCCATTTGGTGTAAACCTAATTTGGCCTGACCTTGTCTTTCCAAAAGGGCCTGACTGTGGCCGTTGAGCATGCATTGTATATCTGCTTTAGACATTCCCTATGGCAAGAACAAAGGCCCTTGAGATAAAGGTGCAACTTCCCTCCCCCTCCCAACATTGGCATTCCCTTAAGGATTAAGCATCTTTCCTTAGGCTAGGAACTGATTGCTCACCTGTGACCACCCAGCTCCAGACAATAGGCTTGCCTCCTGCTACACCCGCCGAGATAGCAGACCCACTACCTGCTGTGTCCATCAAGCCCTGTGCTGACAGAGCAATCTTGTGACTATTGTGGGAGGGACATTTCAATCATATGTGAATGTCCTGTGTGGGGGTATATAACCACTCTGTGCACCCCACTCCTTCAGTGCCCTTTATTCTTTCGGGAAGAAAGCCCCCGGGCCATGGTCCTCAGATTTCAGCTCAGAATAAACTCACCAAAATTTTCATTTATAGATTGGTTATGAATTATTTTCGTCGACATCATGATTGTCAGTAGAGCACAGACTGCTCCTGGCAGACAGCATGGTTGTGTGGTCAGTATTTTCACTGGGAGCTTGTACTATCGGAAAGCAGTGCAGTAGCTAGTCAGTGTGTTAGGTGTTGTAGATATTTGGAGGAAATACTGCAAGAAGGAAAATCCTATCAGATGGCTATTGCCAAGCTCCATTGATCCTCTGATAAAAGATAATGAACAGCTGAAGGAAAGTAACAGGTATTTAAAAGCCAGGTGTGAAAATCAGAGGGCCTCTTGTTGCATTCAAGGAAACTTTCATGTCCTCCAGCAGGCGGGTGGAAAAAGCTAAGGACCAACCCTACAATTCAATAGTCAGAATTGCTGAAATTCAAATACAGCTAAATGCCCAATAAGGACAGGGCCTTCTTAAAGATCCTTTCTCCAAACACAGTCACGCTGGTAGTTAAGACATTAACGTATGAATTTTGAGCGGACACAATTCAGTTCACAACACTATTCAGTTAGCACCAGTAGAAGAAATCAAGGGTGGACCATGATACTGAGGATGGATCTAAGCCAGTTTTCGAACCCGAAATGCATTAACTAAAACGGTAGCTGGATCTTTAGGAAGGGAGTGCAAGCCATAGCAAGTGTACGTAGCAATTTTCCAATTCGTCCCCCTAAACAATGGATGTTTATTTACTTCACACTGAAAAAGGAAAACATCCATATAGCACATGCTGTACACAGGGTCTGAGTTGACATTGACACCCAGAGATTTAAAGTGAGGTCATGGCCCCCAGTGCGTGGTAGGATATGGGAACAGGTAATAAATAGTGTTCTGGACAACTTTTGCCTCATGGTGAATCCACTGGGTCTAGGGAGGAACCCAGTGGTCATTTCCTCAGTGTCCATTTGTAAAGAGCCAAGTGGAAGTCAGAAAGTACCCCCCCCACATGCACACATACGCACAAATACCATCTAGTGTACAAGATGATGGTCACATCCTGTGGGAGATGGAGGGGATTAGTGCCACTGTTAAGAATCTAAAGGAAGCAGGGGTGCTGGTGCCCCTCTTAACTCCATTTAATTCACCAGTCTGGCCTGTGCAGAAACCAGATGGACATGAAGGATGACTGTGAACCACTGCAAGCTCACCTAAGGATAACCCCAATCACAGTCAGTATACCAGATGCAGATATCTTGCTGTGCAATTTAGTATGGCCTCTGGCCTTAGATAAATGGCATACAACCATTTACTTGGCAAATACATTTTTCCTGTACCAATTAGAAAAGAGGATGCAGGTTCTCATACACATGAAACAGACCACAATTTATAGTTTGCCACAGGGTTGTGTTAACTCTCCCCAGATTTTCATATTATTTCTTCAGAGATAGATCCTCCTGCTTTGGGTTTCTTTATTATTATTATTAATGGATGTGCTTTTTGTTTCTTTTCATCTGTGATGTTAATAGCTGGCTGTGTGGACTCTGCTTCCCGGAATGAGGGAGGCTCGTGGGGGCTGAGTCTCCTGTATGGAGATTCTTATGTAACCCCAATGTTCTGCCCCCATCTCACTGTTGCTTCCCTTTTCTAGGCAATTATGACATAAGAAAGACTGAGATTCTGCATAAGCAATCTGCTTCCTCCTGGCATACCGCCCACTCCATCTGTATCTGCTTCTTTTGTTATCAGATCTCCACTTCCCAGTCTCCATAGGTACATTAAAATCTTCTGTCCGCTTCTTTCTTATTCCTTTCCCTGCTGAGGCTATATCTTTTATTTATTTATTTATTTATTTTCAATTTTATTTTTTTTCTGAGGAAGATTAGCCCTGAGCTAACATCTGCAAATCCTCCTCTTTTTGCTGAGGAAGCCTGGCCCTGAGTTAACATCCGTGCCCATCTTCCTCTACTTTGTACGTCGGACGCCTACCACAGCATGGCTTGCCAGGGGGTGCCATGTCTGCACCTGGGATCCGAACCAGCCAAGCCCAGGCCACCAAAGCGGAACGTGTGCACTTAACCACTGTGCCATCGGGCCGGCTGAGTCTATATCTTTTAAATTCCTTTACTGTCTTTTTAACAAATCCTCAGGAGAAAGTAAAGAAAACAGTTTGATCTACATAACCTGAAGCACTACCTTTCAATCTTTAATTATTTTGTTTTGCTTTGCAGAACAGGAGTCTCTTAAAACTGGCATTTAATTAGATATTGATTTTTAACCCTATTGACACTATTTCACTTTTAGCAAAAAGTTCAATTAATTTGTATTCACCTTTAACTGATATGTTTGTTTTCTTTTTGTTATCCTGTTCTGCTTTCTGATTTTTATTTTAGTTTTTAACTGCTCTTTGGTTTTTTTTTTTTGTCTTTTGAATATGGAATATTATTCCTTCATTTCATTTTCTCCAGTGTTTTTAAAGATATGCAATGATTTTTAAAATTATATGTCTATAACAATGTAACAGGTGTGCTTAAAACATTTACGCCTAAAATTTATTGTTGGATCTATATTTCTCCTGTTCATTGAAATCAATAGTGAAGATTTCTCTGATTTTAAAAGAGAAATGTACCATCCTTTGTTTCTTTCACTTCACCCATCCTCCATCACCCTCCTTAACAATATAATTGAGAATTTTAGGAAAACTTGTTACAAGTGATAATTTTGAAAGTATGCATTTTTATTTGAATAGTAATTTTTACTGTTTATATTTGGTTTTAGAATAGAGTTGTAAATACTTGTTTAAACTTAGCATTGTGTTTAAGTGAATTCAGTGGTGCTTTCTACTTGCTTCATAACTGCATGTATCCCATTCTTCAAGTTATAAATTTATTCTCTCTCATTAACTTTGAACTTTATAAACAGATAACTAGTTTTAAAAATCTATCCTTGGGCTACATTTATGCAGTCCTTGTATAACTAAGAATTTCAGTTGCTTGATTGAGAAAAATACTCTTATACTACTCTTCTTGAAGAATTATGCAGAAATTGGTCTATAGTCTGCATAAAAAGGTGCAAAGGAGAAATTTGTGATTTTTTTTTTAAGTTTGGCACTTGAGCTAACATCTGTTGCCAATCTTCTTCTTCTTTTCCTTCTCCCCAAAGCCACCAAGTACATAGTTGCATATTCTAGTTGTAGGTCCTTCTGGTTGTGCTATGTGGGATGCTGCCTCAGTGTGGCTTGATGAGCAGAGCCATGTCCGCGTTCAGGATGCAAACCGTGGAAACCCTGGGCCGCTGAAGCAGAGCGTGTGGACCTAACCACTCTGCCACGGGGTTGGCCCTGGAGAAATTTGAAAATAAATTGCTTTGTGTTCCTTCATAGGTTCTTTCCTTTTATTTTTATTATTTTGTTTGATTTTGTTTCTCTTGAACGTTAGTTGGATTTATACCTTATCTTGTAATTCAAACATTTAAGTATGTCCTTATTGGAATTTTCCGGACGTAGGAAGACCTTTGTATCTGTTTCATTATGCCATTTCCACAGTTTTCTCAAATTTTGCCTGTGATTACCTAATTAAGTTAATTTTTCTCAAGAAGAATAATTTTATTTTTTTCTCTGTCCATCTATGGAAAGAAAAAGAAGCAGCTGTTCAAAATTGTTTTTCATATTATTGAATGTTTTTCTTTTTGATGTATATTTTTTAATACCACAATTATTTTGATAGGGCAGAATTATTGCATACATACTAAAAGAAATCAAGCATTACAGTAGTGTAAGCGTGAATTCCCTTCAATCCCTTCTTAAGTGTTAACGATTGCTTTTTCACTAATTTAGAGTTTAATATTTGTATGTGAGTAAGAGTATATGTGTTTATGTGTATCAAAATTCAATTCTTGGGTCAAGTTCATATCTTCCTTAAAGGCCTCTGCGACCACCATGCCTGCAGGCATTTATCCCTCATCAAATCATATTGTCTAACTCCCCCATGATGTGCTTGTGAGTGGAAAATATGTGTCACTGTTGCCATACATTCTGGAGGAAAATCTGACAAAATATGTCAAAATTGTAAAATGCAATTACCACTCTACCCGAAAATCCTATTGCTAGGAATTTAAACCAATGCCTCTATCACTGTATGAAGATATTGCTTGTAATAATGCTGTTAAAAATAGTAAAACAACTCCAAAACAGCTAACATGCCCACCAATAGGTTCCCAAATATGTAAATCATGACATAAGTTACAGACAAATTGTACTGCATTAACATTGTCACTGTACCCTCCTAAAAACAAAGATAGAACAAGGTATATCTGGCATGAAATTATCTCCAAAAAATACACGCAGAAGGACATATAAAATTTAAAATGGTACAAAATAGTATGCAAATAAAATCACACCTACATATGTGTGTGCACATGCGTGTGTGTGTGTGTGTGTGTGTACAAAAAGAGAAAGAATGAGACAGAAGGGAGAGGTGAGTTTAAAGTGAGATAAGGAAGCTTTCAGTGTTTTGTTTCTGTTTTTGTTTTGTCGAGCATTCTGTTCACTTTGCATTTTCTAACCTCATAAGTAAATCACATTTATGCATGCAAGTATATTTAATGACATTTATTTAATGACAACCAGACTTATCTAGACAGTAATACAATGTGGCATTTTTCTCTTTCTACTTCTCTATATTAGAAACTTAATAACTGCAATTTCTAAAAGCTTTTGTCAATTAGAAGTCTGCAATATCCACAAAGGTTGTGTTCCACAGTTTATTTAATGTTATTTGGAAGCCAAAACTCAACATTTGTACACATAAAACTAATATAAATGCTAGTTTCCCAGGACGTCACAAAACATACTTTGCCCATAATTAACTGAATGAATATGTTGGTTTGCTTTTGAGCTCATCCCTCCATATGTAGTTTATGTTTTAGCATTATGAGAGCTCTCTTGATTTTCTTCCAGTTCCCTCCACTTTTATTTCATGTCCCATTTTAAATAGGGGATTTTGAGACCTTGTATGAAGATTTTTAATCTTTTATCCTGGTGTGAAAATTAGACACTCTGGAATTTGAGCAATCTCTGCTTACGGTACCAGTGCTGGAAACTGGGTGGAGGAGAGGGTGCCAAGACTAGGCAGTTAAGACGTGGGAGAAATGAAGAGCACTGAGAAGCCACTGGAATGTATGTCATGCAAGGACAGTGGTAACGATTGGTGAGACATGAGCTGGTATATGAGTAAGGAAGTCCAGGGTCGTGGAAGAGATGTAATGGCAAGAGTTTGGAAACAGATTCTATTCAAACCAATTTGGCCTCAGCATTATTGAGAGGAAACAATGGCCCATGAATATGTTCCATCAGGACTTACTGAGCACAGATTATTGGCGTCTTTTGTTAAAAGAGAAGTGAATGGTAAACACGCCTTGGAAGTTAGAGATAGTGACTTGCTCCAGAAGGACTTAAAGCCTTATCTCCTCCAGAGTCTCTTATTACATTCTAAGGGGAATAAAAACTTAGAGACCTTCTCCTCTTCTCTCCCAGAGAGGATTTGTTTAGGATCCAAAGCAAATATCCATCTCTCTCTCTGTCTCTATCTGTGTGTGTCTCTCTCTCTGAGATGAGGCAGATATGCCAGGTGCTCTAGATAAGTTCTGGGTCTCATAATCTCAGGGTTGCTTCCACGTGGCACAGAGACATCTGACCCTCATTGTGTCACCCTGCAGAGAATTGGAGCGTGGGGAATCAGTGCTGCTAAAATGTTCTGTGAGGGTATAAAGGATCTGTCCTCTGATCTAGAGATCCGTGCTTCTTGTTAGGATACACAAACAAATAAATAAGGATATAAAAACTTACCAATTTTCATCCCTGTTCTGGGTGAATAGTCCAGTTTTTCAGACATCGTTGGGGAAAATGGAAATAGCAATATACATATGAGCTTTTCTAAGATTGCCCTGATTCCAAATGATTCTACCCTATCATTACCATGATATGAATCACCAGAATGTCATAAAATTTTAGATGTAGTCAAATAACGTCTTTCATAATCCCCTTCTCTTGGAGAAAGGCTAAATAGGATTGGGAACAGTGTCAGGAAGCAAGCTCGAATTCAGAGGAAGACTGAGGTCTGTTGAGAGTCTTGAGTTCAGAGCAAGTGTGAGGAAGTGGAGATCCAGTGGAATGGGTTGGGCTGAAAACAAAAGGAGTTTGAAAGGCTGTAAATTAGATGAGACATTCAGTGCATTGCAGGCATTAATGCATGCTCACAAAACTGATTTCAAGATCAATTACCTAGAGAAGGTAAAGCAGCTGACTTATATCATTCACTGGTCAGGACTGACTTAGAAACACCCCTGTGGGAAGCTGCAGCTACATGGAATCATAGGCTGCATTTGGCAAGAGTGGATGAAATCAACCATTATATTTAGTTTTGTTTCTTTTCGTTACATTTTCTTTTTCTTTGGTGGTGTTGGTATAGACGATGTTCTTTAGCACAGAATGAGAAAATACAGAGACTTGCACTCTTCTGTGTCTATCACTGGTAATGGTCACATGAATTTCAAAAAAGGAACAACAACAATAACGACAGCTACTGTTTCCCTTCTCCTAACCTTCACTGAGAGGGAGGCATGTTTTCCATCTCTTGGGATTCATAAATAGATGCTATCCACTCCAGGTACAGCAACCTCCTGATCACTTATGCAGTAGTGCTTGCAATGTACTGCCTTCAGTGTATCATTTTACTTCTGTAGGGGAGGAAGACATTTCCTCTACCCACTCTGGGTTCTTCTGGCTGGAGAACGAATTAAATTCACATGAGACAGAATAACAGGAGAAAATTAAACAAAGCTTTACAACATGTATACATGGGAGAGGCTCAGGCAACCTGAGCAACTCACCAAAATGACCGAGGCCACCACCTTAAATATCATCTTCAGCTAAAGGCAAAGGAGGATTTTGGGGGTGGGGGGAGTTGATCATGGGAGATTACCACACGCGTGCAGTAAACAAGAGTAGGGTATTATGCAGACTTGAGTTCTTGCCTTCCACATTGATAAGAGTTTCTAGAGATAAGGTCATCCCTTCCTTCCTGGTACAAAGAGGGAGACACTTTACAGACGGAGATTTCCTTTACAATGTAAATGTCTCTGAACAAAGAGTAAGTAAATTCTACTTTTCAGAGTTTCTTTTCTGTCTGCAGTTTTTAAAAGTAACCAGCTCAAAATAATCCTCATGCCAAAGAGACATATCTTGGGCAATTCCAGTCCCCCACACTTCCAATAAAATTGTGAGATCCTTAAGGATAGAGACAATGTTTAATAGTAATTTTATATGAGTTATAATCCTAGGACTAGTGCTAAGGACCTAGAGAATACTCAACAAATAATTATTTACTGATACAAAATCACTTGAAATAGTTAAAAACAAAACAATATATTTTCATAGAGTTCAGAAATAAAGATTGGATGATAATAAAAAATGGTAAATTGAGACCTTCTGCTTCTGGCCATGATGGAGGAAATTGTTGTACTAGACTAATCTTCCCACCTACGAAACACTACAAATCTAAACAAAATATATGCAACAGCAATATGACTATAATTCCTGACAGAAGGAAAACACATAAGGTGAGCCCCATGATGGTTCTGGCTTTCTGCTTGAACATGCTTTTCAGATCACAGATCAAGGAGGTGGAGACTAAGAAGAGCATAGCAACTTCCCTGAGCTGACAAAGCACATAGTAGACATAATATGGGATTATCGAGGTAGCTGAATTTCAAGGGGCACAGTACTTGAGAAGTAGGAGTAGAAAAATCTGCATGGAAGTCCCTGGAGGCTTTGGCTGAATAGTAAGACTTTGGCTAGGTACTCAGTTGATAACCCAGAAATGCCATCAATTTAGGAGAAGGGTTTCATTCTAGCCAAAAGTAAGAATTAAGCTAGACATGATATGACAAAAATTTTAAACAATCCTGAAAGGGATCCAACTGTTCAACCAGTAAACAAATAATTTCACAGAACCAAACTCAGTATTACTTAAAGGAAGACAACAAAATTTAGACTCTCATCAAATTGTCATCGAGAGTATTCAGCATAAAATTTAAAAATTGCTGCATATAGAAATAAATAAAAATAAATGACCCATATTCAAGGAAAAAACTGTCAACAGAAACAGAGCTAGCAATGATATAGATGTTGAAATTAACGTGTAAGGACTTTAAACAGTCATTATAAATATGTTTGATGATGAAAATGAAAACATAAGCAAAATGAGTGAACAGTTGGAATCTTAGGTCTCAGTAGAGAAATGGAAAACATAAAAAGATCTAAAATAGAAGTTATAGAATTAAAAGACACAAGAATTAAAAGAAAAAGTTTACTGCATGGGCTTAACATCAGATCAGACACTGAAAACTTTGTGATCTGAAATCACAGTAACAGAAAAAACTATAAAATCAAAGCACAAAGGAAAATACATCTAATAAATGAGCAGCATATTGATGAACTATGGTACAACATTATGCAGTCTAAGATTCCAGTAGTGGAAGTCCCAGGGGAGAGGATGAGAGATTTCTACAGAAAATTATATTGATGCAGTAACATGCAAAAATTTTCCAAATTGGATTTTTAAAAAGTATCACTCACATATAACTGGATCTCAATAAACTCTGAAGAGGTTAAAACAAAGAAAACAACACATAAGAACCTCATAGTCAAATTGCTGGAATCAAGTTTAATGTAAATATATTGAAAGTAGTCAGAGGGAGGAAAGGTATATTACATACAGAGGAACAATGATACAACTTACCTTTGTCTTCTCATCACAAATGCAAGGCAGAAGGCAATGGATCAGCATGTTTAAAATGCTGCAAGAAAAAATAAATCTCTCAGCCTGAAATTCAATTTCAAAAACAAAGCCAAAATAAAGATGTTTTAAGCTAAACAAAAGCTGGGAGAATTAATGCCCAATAAATCTCTTCCAACAGAAATACCAAATACCAAAGTTTCTGTTAGAAGTTTGTCAGGCTGAGAGAAGATGATATCATAATGATGTTTAGATCTACATGGAAGTCTAAAGAATACTGGAAATGGTAAATATAAAAGACATTTTTCTTATTTACTAATATCTTTGTGATAAATGATGATTGTTTAAAGTCAATAATAATAAACCATGAAGTTTATAACATTTACCAAAGTAAAATGTGCGACAATAGCACAAAAGACAAGGAGAGTCAATAGAGGTATACTGATTCACATTCTCAAATTACATATATCATTCTTTGAAGAGGGACGATGATAAGTTAAGGATTCATATAACAAACCCTCAAAGAAAACCCCTGAAAAATAAAAGTAAGAAAACCAAATGAGGCGATAAAATATCAGTGAATACTTAATTATCCAAAGAATTACAGAAAAGACAAAGGAAATAAAAGAATTGGAAATGTGCAAAAAAGAATAGCAAGATGTTCAGCTAAAATACAGCTATATCAATAGTTACATTAACTATAAGTAAACTAAACTCTTCAATTAAAAGTGGTTATTTACGGCCCGCCCCAGTGGTCTAGTGGTTAAGTTCAGCATACTCCACTTCAGCGGTCCAGGTTCGGTTCCTGGGTGCAGACCTACACCACTTATCTGTCAGTGGCCACGTTGTGTTGGTGGCTCACATACAAAAAGAGGAAGGTTGGCAACAGATGTTAGATAAGGGCAAATCTTCCTCAGCAAATAAATAAAATGAAGATAAAATCAGTTAAAAGAAAAAGAAGGAAGTGTTCACCATACTGATCAAACAAGCAAGACTGTACTACTTATAAGAGATATACTTTACATACAAAACTGCAAATATGTTAAAAGTAAAAGAATGAGAAAGATATACCATGTAAATGATAAGAAATCTGGAGTGGCTGTATTATTATCTGAAAAAGTAGACTGAGAGCTTCAAAGTATCACTATGGATAAATAAGGATATTTAAGAATGCTAAAAGAGCGTATCAAGAAGTCACAACAATGCAGAATTTGCATGCACCTAATAACAAATCTTTAAGATACATGGTGGAAAAACTGACAGAACTAAGAAAAATAGGTAAATAGAGCTAATAGAAATAGGCAAATCTACCCTGATATGCAGAGAGTTCAATACTCCTCTTTCAGTAATTGGTAGCAAAGCAGAATATATCATTAAATAAATTAAATAGTTTAATTGCAGCTACTAGTGATGAGGCAATACTGGATTTATTTTCCTTTGTATCGCCTCTCCCTTGTTTGTTGTTAGTTGTATCATTTCTACATTTTTACAGTTTACAACATTTATATTTCACTCAACAATTCTGCTCTTGCTTTCATTTTTGTACTGGATTTACAGTTAAATATATTTGGCCTCCACCACTGGGCCTTTGCTATTATTTTATCAATCAGTTCTTGATTGGTTGGAGTTTATCCTCTAGTATTTTGCTTACAGTGACATCACTGGAAAAAATATTTAGAGTCATTAAAATCCAAATCTGAGAGTATCATTTAAGTTTAAATAAAATTTTGTCTGGATATAAAATCTTTCTTGCATTTGATGCTTTTTGGTCAGAAAGCTTGGCCTTGAGCTAACAGCTGTTGCCAATCTTCCTTTTTTTTTTTTCTCCTCCCCAAAGTCCCAGTACATCATTGTATATCCCAGTTGCAAGTCCTTCCAGTTCTTTTGTGTATGATGCCACCACAGCATGGCTTGATGAACAGTGTGTAGGTCCACACCCACGATCTGCACTGACAAACACTGGGCCACCAAAGTGTGGAGCACGTGAACCTAGCCACTATACAACTGGACCAGCCTCTGGATATAAAATCTTTGGCTTATCTTTTCTTTTATTGAGTTTCTGGAAAGTATTGCTCCAATATTGTCTGGCATTGAATTTTGTTTGAGGAAATTTTGCAAGAATCTGATTTTGTTTTCCCTGTAAGAGGTTTGATATATTTGCTTGGCTTCTCAGAACATATTTAACTTTAAAGTCCCAAAATATATTAGAATATATTTTTGTATAGATTGTTTGGAGTCAAGATTCCCTGGCACACAGTGTACCCTTTCAATGTGTGGACTTAGCCTTCTATTATTATAAGGAAAGATTTTTGAGTTGTAGTTTAAATATTTGTTCTATTCCATTTTGGGGGCACAAATGATGGAGTTTCTCCTTTGGATGCTGGTTAGAAAGATTTATTTTTTCTATTTTTTAAAAAAATTATACTTTATTTTTTAAAATTTCTCTACTTATTATACAAATCCATGGTGTCCATTCTATCCTGTGTGCCTTCTTATTTTATCTTTATTTATGAACTGTGTTTGTCTTTTCTTTTTAATGCCTTCCTTTTCTCAATTCCAGTTTTCTTTCTTTCTATTGTCTCTCACTGTCTGGTCATCTTTTCCTTTTGTTCGCTTATGTATATATTTGCTCCATTAAAGTATTTGTTTATTTCATGTTGGAATTTGGGGGTTTGTGTCTAATTCTTCCGTGAATTTTTTTATACTTGGAGACTTTTGCATTCCATTTCACTTCTCTTCTCACACATTTTTATTGTTCTGTGCTTATTCTTGTTTTGCTTCTCAATTCTGAATGGGATTTTCAGAAATCTTTTAACAGATGATCTCTTTGGAGGAGGGAGGGATGAGGACAGTTTCCAGTATCATAGCTCAAGGGTACCTCACTTTCTTGCTACAGCAGTGGGCTCTTCCCTCATAATATGCACCTACCCTACTTTGTGCAGCTTCATCTCTTCTGACTCTCATGACATACCTGTCTCAGGAGAACTTTAACAGCTGGTGTAGCCATGTTGCTTCAATAGGCATTGCCACCAAGGAACATAGTCACTGCTTTCCTAGCCGACTTCCTCATCTTTACAAAGTATATTTTGTGCCACACATTCTGAAAGATAGAAACTCTTTTAGTTCATGCAGGCTGCTGTAACAAAAATATCATAGACTGGGTGGCTTAAACAATGCAAATTTATTTCTCACTGTGCTAGAGGCTGGAAAGTCCAAAATCAAGGCACCCGCCCCAGCAGATTCCGTGTCTGGTGAGGGCCTTCTTCTTGCTTCATGGATGGTCATCTCCTTGCTGTGTCCTGATTTGGAGGAAGGCATGTGGGACCTCTCTGAAGTCTCTTCTTATAAGGGCACTAATTCAACTGATGAGGGCTCCACCCTCATGACCTAATCACCTCCCAAAGGCTCCACCTCCAAATGCCATCACATTGGGGGTTAGGGTTCAACATATGAATTTGGGGGAGACACAAACATTCAGTCCATAGCACCAACTGTGGGTCTCCCTGGGTACTTCTATGCCATTTCTCTCTACCTTGCCTATTGATTTTGCCTCTTATGCCTCCCATTTAGAGGGGATATTCATTATCAATGTTCATGATTGCCATTGACTCTCTACACCTCATTTTTTGTTTCCCTGTAATATGTGGATAATAATAGTAGCTCATAGGGTTGTTATGAGGCTTAAATGAGTTAATATTCTTAAATCACTTCAGACAATATGTGGAACATAATAAGCACTATTTAAGCATTTGTCACATTCAAGCAAACAAACGGATCTACCACTTCTAGTTCTTCTCCCATTTCTTCTTGGCAGGAGCATCATTGTTTCTCACTTGAAGTTTCTGGTCTCAGAAGATTTTGGCAGTACTCATACATTATTTGGAATTTATAGGTTTTCTCTGACTCCTAGTTTCACTAAAAATATATTTTGAGTTTTTCCCCTAATCTTCTTATTTTCTGTTTGCCTTCCTGGAGAAAAAAAATGTGGGAACATTCAGAACATGCAGCCATATTCCTACAGAAAACTCACTTAGAACTTTGGAGTCATTTGTAGGATTTCTTTTACTTAGGACTGAACTCCTAAATTAGCCTGATGTGGAAAGGGAACATCTTACCTGTGTTGTTTACTTCATCTTCCCATGCATCGCAAGGTGTACTTTGGGGAACTAGCTACATCAATCTTGTATAAATATTAAAGGAGTTAAATATGAGAAAGAATAAAAGATATTTTCAAATCTTAGGCAGCGTAAATAAATCTGTTCTCTTATGAAGATCTGTTTGTTGTGGTCTTGGCATTTTTATCGACACACCCTCACGTCTGTCCCCTGCAGCAAAACTTGACTCACAGACTTGGTCTTCCTGTGAGCACATACAAGCTAATCTAGCAGTCTAAAGTAAAATAATATAATGAAAGACATTTTATTCATTTTATTTGTTTTGTTAAAATGACTGTTTTTCCTAGATGAGAATGAAAAATGATAATTTCTCTAATACCCAGGTAACAGTAATGACATTTTTTCCAAGCTGATTTTAGCGGCCCAGCAGGAACACAGCAGAAAACAGTGTGAAAATTAACAGAAGCACATTAGGCTCATCATACACACCCACACACTGAAAGTGCAAAAATTATAAATTTGTAAAATTACCAAAAAAAATGGGTGAGACTTCATTAAAAAAAAAAAACTAAGCATTTGGAAAAGAAACAAAATAAATAATGGAACTTCTTCTACAAAACTTAATTTTCTTGTGATCCTAACATAGGAATATACATCCATAACAGGGACTTATAATTTTCAGGGATTTTTTTGTTCTGTAAAGCAAGGAAGGATAAAGTCCTCTTTTTTCTGATGTCAAAAAAAAAGACCAAAAAAAAAAGGAAAACTTATTGTTGGAGCTTAAAAGAGTCTCGAAATTTTCTCTGCATCCAAAAAAATCATTAAGCATATTGAAGCCCAAAAGACACCCTTAATTGTTGATAGAGCCTAGGTTCAATGACATGGTCTTACCCTCTAGTTAACAACTCCCTAGGAACTTGCACCAAGGAAATTTCAAGTTTCCAGGCATACTTACCCAGGTAACTACCTCCCTAATTCAACATATAGAAAGGAGAAGAAACTTCTCAAACCCCATGCTTAGGACTTTTGATAGCTTAAGTCCACTTAAACAGGAAGCTGACACTAATCCCTATTACTCACCAATCAGATAACTTGCTCTTTGCCCACAGGTTGGAGAAAGAAAAGGCAAAGCCACAGGGAATGTCCTACCTACAGAAACCAGTGGAGTGGGAAGAATGGAGTTCCACCCTTTATTGAACACAGTTTCTTTCTTTCTTTCGTTAACTAGCCTTCAGGATGGGTTTATAGAAATAGATGAATGCCACCCAACTGAGAACAGAGTCTATTTATTCAGAGCTTGCTTTAGGAAGGGAGTCAGCCACTACTGCTGGTGTTTGGCAGACTCCAACGCAGGCAGGGGAATAGAAAAGTTTTATCCTGGCAAAAAGGGATAAGCTTTAGGAATGCTCTGACTGGAGGTTGTTGATATGGAGAAGTTCGGGCAGGCTAACGAGAAGCAAGGCAGCTGATGTGGTTGGTTTGGGGAGCATCACTGGCTTTATCTAGTTGGTCCTAAGTTGGAAAGAGAGCAAAAAATACAGAAATTGGTGGTCATTGACTGAGCCTTGACCCTTCAGCGATGATTGGAGCAAATGTTGTGATTTGGCCTCCTGGGTTTCTTACCTGGGCATGAGTTCTGTTGTAACATATGATCTAGCTATTGTCTGTTTGCATATTCAGTCTCCACACTCGAAACATTTTTACCCAAGTATAAGGCATACTGAGAATGCAATGCTTGCTTCTGTTTCCTTTCGAGAAAAAAATTTAAGAAATTAGAAAGCTGAGGCTAACTATATATGCTGAAGATAAAATCTCCCTAGATCAAATATGAGGTTGATAGCCCATAAGGAAAGTATGTATACTGAACATACGGGGCAATAAAATACAGCCATGCACATGTAGATGAAGTGCGATCTGCATTTTCTCTGAAAATAAAGTTGTGCAATGTTATCATAAAACTTGTTTAGCATAAAAGTATCTAAAATTGACAGAGCATCAAGAAATTGTTACATCTGAGCAAATCAGAAACTTTATTCTCCAAATTCTTATTAACTAGACTAATAAAATATCAATAGAATTAACATCTTGGACCCTTTCATGGGTCTATATCATATTCCATTTGCAGGTTTGTTCCAGTCTTACTAAAGGCAATTGCTAATGATCAACAGATACAAATAGTTCTGATTGCCAGAATCTTGTCCTTCCATCTCGCTCAAAGTTTTGAATTCCTTGATTTTTCCTAATTCCTCTTTAAAAATTTTTAAGATTCTCTTCTCATCTGTCTCATCTAGTCCTGGAAGCCATACGGATGCGACTTCCAATTTGTTCTTTGCTTATACATTTTTTGACAAAACATATTTTCGTTTTCTTTAATTCCTTCTTAATGCTATTTGTTTATTTTGTCAACATACTATAAAATTTTAATAACCCTTCAATTCACTAAATGAGGTTTATAAACACACCAAATCCATTGAAACTACTTTGGTAAGGTTTTTCACTTATAAAATGCAGAGAATATTTATTTTTCCTTCTTGCTTATTTGATCTCTGTGCAGAGAAAAGCTTTCTTTATAGAACTCGCTCCATCCTTAAGTTCTGCGTATGAATATGCATGCTAGCTTCTTTCCATTCTGACTTTGCAGGAAGAAGGTTAGGTGGAGTGACCAAGGTTCCAGTGGAAGGGCACCATTTGGGTCTGTTTGCTGTTCACCCCTAGAGCCAGACTTCAGGTAATGACTCCCATAGGTAAGAAGGAATGATAATCTGATCAAATGACAAGAAAGAAAGGGTAGACAGAGGAAAATGATGGACCAAGCTAGTATTAGATGCATCATATTTCTGAGTCTTTCTGTACTTTTTCCTTTGTCTTTTTCTTTGTCTGTTTCTCATGCTTATAATCTCCCTTCTTTCCTCCTTTCTTTATTGCTCTATATCTCCCTGCTTTCCTCTCCTTCTTCATCTAAGTTTCCCATTTTCTAAGGAAAACAGTACTTTCTTGGACCATACAGTTATTTTATTTTTGTGAAATCTCAATTGCCTCTCAGTTTCATGAATGTCCCTCAGGGAGGACCTTGCAGTTACAGTTCCTTAAGCTCCTCACCACTAAAGTAATAAAGAAACTGCAAAAGAATATATATTCATCAGAATGACTTGGTTAATAGGTCTGATATTTTCTATGAAAAGCACACATCGATTTTTTTATTAAGCTGTTGGTATATGTTCACTACTCACATTTGCAGTTGCCCTGAGCCAAGACCAAAATTAATATATAGCTTTTGGGACCTCCTGGACACACACAAAGAATCGTGTATTAGAGTATGTCATTCAAACAAAAATCATAATTGCTTTATAGACATAAGGAAACTTATAATTGCTTTTGGTCCATGTCTTTCATTTAGAAACGTATCTTGATGTCTTATACATCCTAAGGATGATCAGTGAATGCACTTGGATGCTAATGACTGTTTTCTTTGGACTTTTAATGTGCTTTGCATCTCTCTCCTGAAAATGTGAAATTATCATATTGTATTCCTGTCAGAGGAAAACCTTAGCATCGATCTAATATTACTTTCCTACGTTAATGGAGAGTTGGAGATGGTCTCAATGGCTAATGGATGTATTTTTCTTTAAAGAGAAAAAAACATTCTGAAAGAAATCTGAATGCTTCTAATGAAACATTTGCCATCAACAGACACATAAAAATTTCATAGAGAAATAATCCTTGAAAAAGGCAAATCTAAATATTAGAGCACATTTCTTTTATTTTCTCTCTTTGTTCAATTCATGTCATCTTTCTTTGCTACTCTGTGTGTAATTATGCCAGGCTAACTCAATTTTTGTTTAACAATATACAATCAGCATATTGATCTTAGGGAAAGATTTTCTCTAAAATCACTAAAGTCTCTAGTTTTAATCATATTTTAAAATGGCACTTAGGATGTATTTGTTTAATTGTAGCATTTAGTAAGCCCTATACAAGTTGTATACTATCCTTTAACCTTCTGCCTTATCACCTCTTCTCCACAAACCCAAGGTAATAAAAGTAAGTCATAAACACTCTTGTCTTCTGTCTCAGAATCTCCCTAGGAAGCTCATAGCGGAGTTTCAAAACCACACTCATTCTCTTCTAGTTCTGTTCACCAACATTCCCCAATTTCAATTGCTTCTGCCTTTTATACATAATCTGGTTTCAACTTGCCCAGCTCCAACCCTGATTGGGGTGATTTCAGAGAACTAGTCCTTCAGCTTCTACCACACTAGACATTCTTAGGTACAGCCTGCAGACCAGGACCCTTCCCTGACAGCCCTTTGGAGCCAATCAAAGCAAGCAAGTCAAATACCCATCAAGTAAAATTTCAGAGAAAGACCAACTTTAATGCGTAAAAGGAAACGTGATCATATAAATGGAGGGCCCTTCTGCTCAAAACATTTGCCCTAAATTTCTTCAATCAGAGCTCTTAAAAAGCTAATTCCGGATCATAAAGGTAATAACCTATTGTTCATACTTGGTGTGATTTAACTTAAGGATCTTTGTCTTAATAACAACTATAGATAGTGTATTTTAAGGAAATAGATGGACTAACAAGTGTAGAAGAAGAGACAGGAGACTTTTCCTCCAGAAGCAAAACTCTTTAGAATGCATGTAATTGCCTTCTGCAACGGGGCTCTAGAAACCTCGAGGGCATTATCTGGACTGCCATGAGCAAGAGAAATGTCACTCAGGAGTTCCTTGGAGCAAAGTGGGACAAATGGGAGAGAGAAAATGGGAGAGAGAAGCCTACTTAAGTACCAAAACAAGCCTACTTAAGTACAAAACACCAAACTTTGGAGCCAGTTTGCCTGGCACAGTGACTAATTATGTGATCTTTGCATATTAATTAACCCCTTTTCATTTCTATTTTCTTCTCTATAAAATGAGTATAGGAGTCTCAAGATCCCATTGTCGTGGAATGTAATAGTAAGCACCTAGCATAAAAATTATTCCACTTTCTTTCTTGTTAAGGCTAACCCTGTTAGGAATTTTTAATTCTACAGTTATAATAAAGGAAGAAGGAATGGCAGGACAATTTGTGAGACTTGTCTTGAAAAGACTTTTTTCCCTGCCACTGCTGAGCAGGTAAAGTGTATTGTGTTATGGGCAGAACAGAAAAATAGAGCAAATTCAAGGTGCCCACAAATTACTGGGACTCATGTTTTCATTGGTCATATTAATCAAATAATTCCTAAAGATGTAATCACAATGTAGTAGAAAAAACCCAGATCAGGACCCCTGAGTTGGAATGATGGCTGATTCCCAATTAACTAACTCCATTTGTGTTTTTTGAGAGGGTCACTAATCCTCCATCAGGCTCACTTTTCTAATCTGTGAAAGGTCAATGTCAATACCTCTCTGTCAGGGTTTTATGATTATCAAATGATGGCAGTATGATAAAATACATTGAAAAGTAAAACATGACGAAATGTCAAGGGGACCAGCTAGTTTCCATAATCTATTGATTGATGACTCTCCTCAATAATTCTAGCTACAAAAATAATCTTCATGTAAAATTTCATACAAATCTAATGCAGAAAACTAAGGCAATATATCTCTTGTATCTGGATACATGGACCACGAGTGTCACTGAGTGTTCTGAAACCCAATTTCAACATGTGGGGGTATGGGGATTTTCCCCACACCTCTAAGGCAGTTCTCAGACTCAGGCTGGGTGTCCTACAATTCAACTCGATTCTGACACTATTTACCCAGAGATAGCATCAGATTCCACAGGTTAAAGGTTCAGTCCCACAGGACTCACTCTCCACACACACTTCAGATGCCAGTCACAAGTCCAAGTTATTACCTGTACATCTGACCCACTGGTGAAACCAAATATGTTGGTGATACAGTTCCTAAATTTGACTTAAAAAAGCACAAACAACTTCCTTTTATAATACAACAATTTCCTTCCTTGAGTCGACAGACATATGTCTTTATCAGGAGCGAGCACAGTTGTTTCACTTAAAGAGGTTAATGGTATTTCAAACTTGACGTGTATTATTTCTCCATCCTGGCTTAGTTTCCTAAGATAATTCCACAACATTTCTTTCTCTGGAATATGGTGTATATTTTTGTTTCTTTGAAAGAGAATTGCTTAGTTAGTGCTGTTTTTTGTCCCTGAGATCTATTATTGGAAGAAATACCTGAGATGCACAATTGAAACACTAGACTCTTTTCATCTTTCTTTGATATTAATAAGGGCAGACTCAGATTACAGAACTTATTTTTGAAGTATAGTACAAAATGTGATAAAAATCAACCACCCACATCACTGATTTTTACAGAAAATATTATCATAGACATAATATATTGTACTCTAGAGGTTTCATAAGGCATCACAAGAAATGTTTTGTAGCCTAAACAAGAACTGAGAACTCACTGTGATTTCCTATAAAATGTATCCAGAATGAGCAGAAAGTTACCCATTAACATGATTACATTTATGCACAAAGATTCTCTCTGCATAACACAAAACATTCAGCTTGACATTCTCCTAAGATATACTCTAAAGACAAACAAAGGCAGAGTACGGTTACTTAATATAACAAAACATGTTCTCATCAACATATTTTCCTACTTTATCTTCCTTGTGTTACTCTGCATTGTTTTACTTTATTCATCAACCATACGATTTGCTCTCTGTTAAATTTTAAATATTTATATAGACTTTATTTTTTCATTTTTTTCTGAATACTAAGTAGTTTGTTTTATTTTAATATATTTCTAAATGTCTCATTTTAAATTGTGTTACATTTTCATGAAAAATGTATTGCATTCCAAACTGCCAGATTTGTTGATATTTTAATTTTTAAAAACCAAATCCTTTTTCCACAAGGCTCAAATCCTTTCTTGTTCTTTACCTTGTCATGAAAGTAATATTCTCTACCTCCAAAAACTTAGGTAACTCTACAGACTACATTCTAAATAAGAGCTAATCAGGAATACAATTGCTTCTTTTGCTTCTTTATTTGGCAACCTGCATTAAGGCTTTTCAGGAATCTTTTTGCCATTAAAAAAAAAATTGTAACAATACACAGTGTTGTGAAAGACACCTTTCCTTAAGCTGATAATGAAACATATAGATGTTTCATTGAGTTTCACTGTTTTCCTGTGGATGTATGACTTTATAAATGTGCACACTCAATTGTCTTTTCCATTTTCTGATGCAGTCAACAAAAGTTATCTCTAGCCTAAGAAACTAGAAGTTTCCATGTGGTGCTCAGGGATGGGTTTCTTCCAAAGTCACTTATCTAAAGCACAGAATGTAGTTTCAGCATCCTTGCAGTCTGGTTGTTATGTTTTATTCTCGCACTGGTTCCTCCTTCTTCACAGCACGTCAGACGAATGCAGGAAATTAGCTTTTAACAGTTTCACAAGAGACGAAATCTGAGAGAAAAAAGAGACAAAGATTGACTCCCCTTTGACCAAACAAGTAACTTCACATTAAAACGTTTTTACTGAATGTAATTTGCATAACGATTTTAGATGTTTCCTTTCTCTTTTCATTCTTTTCTGTTTTCTACAAAGTGCGTGACATAATCATCACAGCTGCAGCTGGATGAAGATTGATTTACAAAAGCAAGATCTAAAGCTTGTTTCTTTAAGGGAGAGGTAGTAAATAGAGGTATTTAGCCATAAATTGGACCCTAAGGCAGGCCAAGTTTATCAGAAAAAGTAAGAAGGAAAAAAAAACATTTTCAGTGAAACTAGGAAAGAAATATAACCCACAGATTCTAAATTATGTGCCACTGTTGCCAAAAGCATGGTGGAATCAGGCAAGAAATAGTCATGGGAAGTAACCATTGGAGTGATGGGAAGAAACCTTCCAGCCATGGAAGTGCTCCAAAATTGTCACCAAATTTGCATTGGATTTGGGAAGAAAGCGAAAGCAGAAGGCCAGCAGTGCTGGCATGGGAGTGGAGTCCCGTGGCCACGGGTGGCAGATCTAAAAAAAAATATCAGCAAATTTGAGCATCTTCAAAGAGTAGGTTAATTGTGTTGTGCCCCTTAATGGCTGTGGCCTGGGAAGAAACTAACAGAGCTCATGACTTCAGAAGAAGGCCTTCAGAGGCAGAATAGATTCCCAGAGGCAGCACGGTGCGATCATCATACTTTCATTAAGTAAACAGAAGGAAAAACTTTCAGCTGAGGTGCGAGGAAAGCTAGTCTGGCTGACTTCCACAGAAACCTCCGGGAAAATTACTCACTCAAGTGGAGACAGATCCTTTCATTGTGTTTTTTCCTATTTTCTCGGAGTCCTTATTCTCCTGTTTTGTGTCTCTACCTTATTGATTCTACCTTATGATACATCATTTACTTACGCACTTTGGAATTTTTATCCCTGATTCATCTCCAGTAGATTTTTTTTCCTACATAGGAGCCTTGTGCATGTCATGTTGTAGAAAGCCCGAAAGGAACAATTTGACTCTTGCTAGCTTTTTGTAGGGGGTTACGTTGTCTGGAACCAGTTTCCTCACTAATTTCTCAAGCTGGAATTCTCACACCACTCAGTTGGTTTAGCATTCATTTTATCTTTCGAATAGGAGATTATTTCTTCCATTTAGAGCCCTTGGCGGAGAAAATCTCCCTTAACATGTCATTGGATCAGTGGGCAGAGCTGTTCTCTTCCTCTTTTGTGGAATGGCCAGTTCTTTCAAGGCCTAGGATCTGTGAGGTGGTCCCAATTCTGTCTTATTGCCTCATAATGGTGGAAGGCCACTGTTTCAGTCCCTATTCAGCATTAAAACCTCATTCCCCTAACGACTAGGATGCATATCTTAGTCTTATAAAACCACCACAGCTTCAGCACTCACACTTAATGCTCAGGACTTAAATTTTCTCTTTATTTCTGACATTTAGCACCTCCTACATACACATATTTTCTTTTATTCCATCCCATTAATCTCAACTATATTTAAGTAATGTCATTTTATATGCATTTTTATGGGATTATATCAAGAGAATGATTCAGATTATCTTGGTCAATAAATTATCCTGTCCAAATAAATTATTGAAAGATAGAGACAGAAACATTGCTATAAAAACTCCAAAAAGTGATACTTTTTCGGAGTAGATTTGATGAGGAGAGAGAGATGGCTTTCATTTTAGCTCTTCCTGTAAAATTTTAAAAATATTATAAGGTTATTACTGTGTAGTGAATATGATTTGTGTCAAAAATGATACGGAAAACATTGAACTCTCATAGCAAGCTGTACTGGATACTGTCTGTTCACGTCTACAGATCCAGTTTCCACTCTTGCTACATTGATGCATGGATGGTGACTCACTCGGATTGCATCAATGTGTTTCCATTCCTTCTGACTTCTGGTTCGACTCAAGTCAATTGGGGAGAGGGAGGACCCTTGCAGGAAGAAGAGGGTAAGAGGAGAGTGAGTTTGACATAGTTGCCCCAACCTCCTGAAGGCTGCGGTGTATGAGACTGTTGTACTTCTGATAACCAAGCCGTGACTTCTGCCAGGAGACCTCACATGTCACTAGCCTCCTGTGGCTGTGCCTCAAACTACTCTATCCCTTGTAGGTTTCTCTGAATCCTGCTCACTCATTTGAAAATAGCTCTTCTATCGAACTCATCCGATTAAGAGTGTGTCCTCTCTTTCCTGATGGGACTATGATTTATACAATAGCTGTTCGCAGACTATCCTAAGATTGGGGTTCCAGAATTGGGTTGCTCACGTATTTGAGGAAGGCACAAGTAACTTTTTGCTGTGGTCAAATCAAAACCTGAGCATGTGGTGACAACACAATTACTCACATCATTACCACTGTGACAAAGGCATGAGCATAAGGAAGGACAAGAAGTCTAGAGGATGGAGTGAGTCTGCTACTAGTCACTGTGGTGACAATAGTGATTTTAAAAATTACGGAATCAGCTGGCAGCTTCAGAAGGCCTTAGAGAGTATGGACAAAGGAAAGGGGTATGGAAGATCGTGGATGTTCAATTAAGAAACACGCAAGGTGACTTGGAGAGTGACAGCATCAAAATGGCAAAACAGGAGTTTTTACCTTCTTGCCACCAAAGAATATCGATTTCGACAGTCACTCATGGATGAAAGAACCGTTTTGGAAGTCTAGGAGTCCAGCAGAGAAGTTCCAACACACCATGGAGCAAAAAAATCTGAGACTGGACACATTGAAGAGGGTAGGAGGAACAGCTGGCATGTACCTACAACACTGCTCCCCGGGGCAGCTCAGCTCGGTGCCAAGAGAGCCCTTCTCGGCCCATGATTTCTCCCATAAGGGAAAGTGAATTAGTACCCAGCTCCCCCGGCTGTGCAGGAGGCTGACAAGGAAGCCCATTTCTCTGTCACCCCATCCAGAGACCAGAGAAACCACAAACTTGAGCACACAGAACCACCTAGGGGAGCAAAAGAGAGGCTGTGAGAACCAGGCCTGGCTTTACAGGATCAAGAGAAGGCATACAACCTTAAGAAATCTGGCATAAGAAGGAATGTAGAAGAGACTGAAAACTGTGAACTTCCAAATATCCCTTGCCAACAGAGGTCATTGTCTGCCTCTCCTCTCTCCTCTGAGAGAACAAAACTTCTTTTAAAAACTTTCAACAACTGAAACTAAGACTGTTGATGATTTTCCTAAGGAACGACACCCATCATACCTCATTAGGCCATAAAGAGATTTAGATCTCCACATAGCCAACCCCACCCCACCTCAACACACACACACTTACACTTACAAACATAAAGCCCTGTCTGACTGAAGAGAGAAAGTTAAAAGAGTATTGGACCTCAAAATTTTGTTTTGGCAAGAATTTGGGGAAAATATATAGGAGTGTGCTCAGAAAGTGTTAGAGCAAGAAGGGTGGAACATCAGACTTGGATTAGGACAAATTTATTCACGTATTTAGACAACCTTAGGATTGGAGATTTATTGAGTGCTTAGGAATAACCGCAATCGTCCACTGGATTGGTTACTGAAGTCTGGACCTAAAGGCGGTGTGGAGTGAACAAGTTGAAATTCTGAAGCTTCCCTGGTGTGCTTCAGTGGAAGGAGTTTGAAGTCTCAGGGGTTTAGGAATAAGGGAAAGGATACGTTGTTTGCAACTTGCTTGGCATCTCCTAAACATGCCCCTTTGAAATGAATGCTTGAAGAACCCTCCCTTAACAGGCGTTAAGAAACGCCTTGGTGATGGGGCACCAGCCCCTTTGTCAGCCTCTGGGCATGTCCTCTCCAGTACTGAGGTGACAGTGGGATCGAGTCCCTGATCTTGGCGGAAATAATGAGGACTTGCTGTGGTAGAAACCATTAGTAGTGCTTAAACAACGGAAACAATTTCTGCAATAAACCAAACTGATAGAGCATTTGTCGGACTGTTTGGGCTGGCAAAAGTCTGTGATGATTGTTAATTAAATACAGAGCCCCCAGAGGTGAAATATATGAGTAATCCACTGAAGTGCAGTTTGGGTAAGTATACACAAACACATATGTGTATAAATATACAAATATAAATATATATATATTCATATATGTATATATTTGTTCATTGTTAACATTCATGGTTGTTATTGTTTGTTTACTTTGCTTAGTGGGCAGAACCACCTGGAACCACCTTAGCCTCCTGTGTGGGGATTCTTGGTCACTTATTCAGTTTCCAGTCCTAAGCCAAATAACAGAACAGCCCCTCAATTCATAAGGAGCCAGACCCTTTGTCAAAAAGCCGTCAATCCTGTAAGGGTGCCACAGGGAACTGTACTCATTTACCAGGATGACTGTGCACTGAGGAAAAGGAAATATCCAGATAATCTGTAGGTTATCAGTAGCCATACAAGGCAGTTGTCCTGGGACAGAACTGATGTATCTAATTGTCACAGCATCTTGTCCATTTAATGCCTTCTTCACTCTAAAAAGTGTCCTTGTTTATGTGATAAATCACATGGTTATCATAGCCATTAGATACCATTTCTGAACTGACACTCATCACTCTAGACCTAATATGCCGTTGTTAGGTTTATGGAGTTAGGAAGACAAATGGAATCTTGTCTTGAGTCTATGTGTAACATTTGGAACACATCCATTCTATGGTTATTTCTCTAGCCCCAAAATGTATTAGGAGAAATAGATACAATCAGTAGCTGTAAGAGTCCCCACATAAATCCCTAACCCATAGAATGAGGGCTTTTATGGTAGGAAGGGCCATGTGGAACCTTCTAAAAATTTCCTTCAAGATATAAAACCATAATAATACCCTAGTGTTGGGGGAATTGCCAAAATAGATGTCACCATCAAATAGTTGGGAGAGGTGGTGACTAAGATTTATAATACACTCCTATTTGTCATGTCTGTTCAGTGAAAAAAATCATATGTGGACTTTGGGGAACTGTCATAAACAATCTTCATCAGGTGATGTTTCCCATTACGACTGTGATGCTATTTGTAGAGTTTTGATTGAAATAATTCAACATAGGCAGAGGCAGCTAGTATGCAGGTATTTCACTGCAGAATCCTCTCCTCCTCCTCCTCACTATTAGCAAAGGTTATCAGAAGCAGTTAACTTACTAGTAGCAGAGATAATATTTCTTTTATTTTCTTGCCTCAAATCTTTGTCAAATCTCTTATCTTGTGTCCCAATTTAATGTGGAGAAGATCTGATAGTCTTATTGTTTAACAGGGCATCATCCTGGTCCATTACATTGATGACATTATGCTAACTGGATCTCTTGGCAGGGCTCATAGCTGCTACCCATGCAACACCAATTATTACACAACTTGAACCACCCATCATCACCTGTATGATATGTCGTCCACTGAACAAGAAAATTCAAGATTTATAGGAGGATGTCATTGTAACATGGAAATGTATTTACTTATGAGAGTGAGTCTAAACAGATCCAGAAGGCACAATAAACTTCACAAACAGATGGCTCAGATTGTCATGGTCCCTGCTCCTACCACCTTTGTGACTTTCTTTCAACATCCCTCTTGCCTCATGAGTCGTCGTCTATGTCTTGTTCAGAGATCTGTAGTTCTGCTTTGTATTTGGATCTACACAGTATGCAGGCACCAACCTAAAGATGGTATTACTTAGGAGTGGCCCAGAAAGCAATGGTGAAGGAAAATCCTCCCAGTATGCATATATTTGGCCACGATATGGTGTTCCATTTTGTGTAAAATGAGAGACTGTTCAATGTACGTCCTACACTGAGACATGAGCAGTGGCTAATGCAGCAGCAGCATATTAGAAGTTTAGCCAGAAAAATAGAATAAAAAAATGGAAACATGCTAGCAAGTGGTCTATGAGAGAAATTTGTAGATGGATCTCTAGAAACAGGATCAGAGGACATCTGCTCTGAGAGAGCTTTCAATAATAAGGTCAACAGAATGATCCATTTTACGGGTCAGTCTTGTCCTGGCCATTCTAGTGCTTGCTCAATGAGTCCATATATGAAGTGGCCATTGTGGTGAGGATGAAACTTCAGAAGCCAACAGGCAAAGCCAAGGATCCTATGGAGATGCTTACAAGAAAAGAGAGGAAAAAATGTCCACACAATTTTTATTGACAATATTCTAAATATAATAATAATATTTGAGTACCATTTTTTGGTAATAAAAGTCTATTAATGTGAAGAATAGAATTCGTATGGAGGAGGTAACATCTTGTTTAATTAGAGTTCATCAGAGTTAGTGTTCTCTATAATCAAAATCTATTGGAAATGTTCATCTGTTAATGCTGATCTGTAATGAGATTTTACATATTTTATCTTTGACAATGTTTTTTCATGTGGATATTTACTGCCAAATACTGCTATCGTTCAATAAGAATATGATTTTAATTGAGCATATTCATCAATTTGAAGGCATTTATAGAATTCTGTTAGATTTCTACTTGATATTGGTGTTTTAGCATGTCGTTCCATTGCATTTCAATCAGTTGAAGGTTAGGTGAAAAGTCCTCAATTGCACACTTAAGTATGTGTGAAGTATGGAAATTTCCTTTGCACTTGCATTGAGGTAAAAAAGTTGCTGCTGGGACTGTAGTTTGAGCTCAGAAAACATGTTCTATGCAAATCTGTGTGAATATGGAGATCTCACTTCTTGTTTTAATTTTTGACAGCACTAGAGATGTTTCAAACAGCTTGACGATGCTTGCGATTCAAACAACGTTTGTTGTCGAAATGACTTCACTGAGGTATAAGTTTCACATACGAGCCTGTTTTGTCTTGCAATTTTAGGTTAAATTGCTTAAGAAACATGGTCAAGTATGCAGCAAAAACTAATTTCCAAAGCCATTTAGTGTTCAATAATAGTGGTTGAGGGCAGTTCTTGTTCAGATAAATTTCCATCTTGACCCTGAGCTAAAAAATTCACAGTAAAACTTTACCACTATGATGCCATTGAATGGCTGGTGTAGGTGGTAGGGCACGTTAGGATACTCAACTATTTCTCACAAAAATTCACAGAACTAACAATGGTTAAGTCCATGAGAGTAACTGAATTTCAATTGACCCTACTATTCAACAATACCTGATACATTCAAATATTATCTGCAAAGTATCTGTTAATGAATACTACAATGAATAACCACAAGCTTGAAGCTTGAAACACCTTACATCTTCACAAGCTTCGTAAATTTGTCCAACTAAGCCTTTTTCTGCTTCACACATATTTTTACCACCATCAGTTGTGACACGTTAGCAGATTTCACTTCAGGTTGCACTGAATGAGTGTTTTTTTTCAACTTCGAAAATATTTTGCCTGTAGTTGTTCCATGCAGCCTATTCATAGAGGCTAATTCTTCACTTATTTCAAACTCAGCATTGACTCCTTTAATAAACAACAACTGAGCAGTGTCAGTAACATCTGTTGATTCATCAAGAGCCAAAGAAAACCACTCAAAATTGTTTGCCTTGTTTTTTAATCAACAATTGATATTACTCTCAATGTTTTATTCAGCAACTGTTCTTACAAAAAGGTTAGCAATCTTATTTTTTTGTTTGTTTATTTGAAAATGTGGATACATTTCTTCAGCTGTCGTAATCAAACATGATTAATTAACTCTCCATAGGCAAACAGCTTTCCTTGCTTGGCTAACAAATGAGCCACTCATCAACTCACTTTCCAGAGTTCCAGAAAGGATCAGCTGGGCTTCAGTGGCAGTCACATCACAGGTCAGCTTTTCCCTCTGACCTCATTTTTTATTTTTGTTTTTATGTAGAAATTCTGCTGTGATGAGATATTCTGGAACAGTTTTACCCTCTATTAGCACTTTGAATGCTTAGAGATCTTTAGCTGTCGGTATGATCTAAGACTTTAAGGCAGAGGATCTAGCTTGTGATAGTCATGTCCATACTTGGTTGCCTCAGAAACAGCTACCGAAAGAGGAAATGCAGAGGCTAAGTCTTAGCGATTTTTTCCCTTCTGCCTTTTTTCTCCTGCTATTTTACATAAAGACCACTGTTGCTAGCTGACATTTTTGTTTCAGGTAGTAATAGGACCAAATTGCCATTGGCACACTGGCTTCCTCTTAGGTTCTGCTGGTGGAGAGTATTGGCAGGAGATAGAAGGCAGGAGGAGGATGAGACTGGGAATTTATTCCCCTGGTTTCCTTTATTCCTCTCCCAAAGACCACATTCCGATTGAGAAGCTCTCTCCATGCAACTGGTCCCTTTGAGTTGTGATAACTCTCCTTGCCCTTGTGCCTTCAAGCCTAGAGACAGGGACTCCTTGCTCTTCTTAACCCCAGAGCATATCTTGATCTGTAGTTTCCCTAAACACTGCCCACCCCTTTACAAATAATTCATTCAGTGAACTCCCCTCAACAACCAAGTTTTTCAGTTATTATTTTCCACATAAAAAAACCACCCCAAATATAGCGGCTGAAAACACCACCTCTTTATTTTTCATGATTCTGTCATTCAGGAATTTGGGCAGGAATTCACAAAGATGGCTCATCCCTCCTCCACAGTGTTGGCTGGGTTGTAGTTCAAGGATCCAAGCTGGCCTCACTCATATGTCTGGAACCTTGGCAGGGATGGCTCTAACAGCTAGAATTTGCCTGGGATGGTTGAGCCATTCTCTTCTCATGGTGTCATCTGAGCTCTCTCATGTGTCTGAGACCTCAGTTTTTCTCTGTGTGGCCTCTTTCTCCACACAGTGTTACATCCTGCAGGATCTCTCACTCCAGTAAGATATATTACATTCTTTATATGGTGGTTGATGTTTCCCTCTGGGCAAAAGCAGAAGCTAAAAGCCACTTAAGACCTTGGTTAGGAAGTCTGGGTGCACCACTTCTACCACATGCTGTTTGACAAAGTGAGTTTCAGTCCATCGCAGATTTAAAGGGACAGAGAAACAGATGACATCTCCTGATGGGAAAAGAAGCAAAGAGGGGACAAAGGAAGACATGATCCTTTGGGGTCCATTTTAAAATTCAATTACACCAAACTTGAATGTGCCTTGTTAGCAGGTCCCTAACTGACATACATGCTATATAAGGCTCTTCATAATCTTACCCTGTCATTCTAGCCTCATCCTGCTCACGTCCTCTCCCTAAACCCTGTCTTCGAACCACATTAGATAACCTGAGATTTCATGAACACATCATATGTACTGAAACTCTCAAGTCTTTACTAATGCTATTCCCTCCACCTGAAATGCTACTTCTCCCCTTTCTTTATCTGTAGAAAAACATTCTCATGGCACCCTTCCTGGCCAAACCTGTAGGTAGACTCCAGTCTTTCATTTTTGCTCTGCAGTAGCAGAGCAGCACCTTGCCCTGGTGGAATTTTTGGACAGAATTCTGATTTCCATCATCACTCTGCAGCAACAAGGTGGCCCTTCTTCCCAGCTGAGTTTGTGTATCAAGCTCTGTGTCACATCTCTGCCAGCAGTGACCAGGTGACACATTTCTTTGGCAAAGTCTGTGCAAAGAACTTTATTTTCCATCTCCTTTCTGCAGGATGACTACTAAAACACAAGATTGAATAAGAAACAATCTCATAACATAATACTTCAAATGTCCGGCATAAAGTTCAAGAACGAGGCAATTTTCTACTCAAATGTAAAAAGACAATCAACAGACACCAACACCAAGATCACAGAGGTGGTGGAATTATCCAGCAAAGATTTTAGAGCAGTCATCATAAGAATAGTGTAATGGTCAATATAAACATTCCTGAAGCAAATAAATAAAAAGAAAATCTCTCTAAGAAATATAAGATAGAAGAAAGAACCAAACAATCACTTGAGAAATTAAAAATAAAATAATATAAATGTTTTTAAGAGCACTGGTTGGAGACAATAGCAGAATGGAGATTACAGAGGGAAAAAATCATTAAACTCAAAGATAGAAGAAACGAAATTATACAATGTAAGTGAGGGAGAAATTAGATTTAAAAAATGAACTGAGCCTTAGGGCCCTATGGGGTAATAAGAAAAGGTCTAAGATTTTTATCATCGGAATCTTAAAAGAACAAATAGAAGTAAATCATTATGGCCTTGGATTTGGCACAGATTCTAAAATATGACACCAAAAGTACAAGCAATAAATGTAGGTTAATTGAACTTCATCAAAATTGGAAACTTTTGTGCTTCAGAAGACAGCATCAGGAAAATGAAAAGCAACTCATAGAATGGGAGGAAATATTTGCAAACTATATATCTGATAAAGAACTTGTATCCAGAATATGTAAAGAACTCTTACAACTCCAAAAAAAGGTAAATTATCTAATTTAAAAATATGCACAGGATCTGAATATATAGTCCTCCAAGAAAGATATATAAATGGCTAATAAGCACAGGAAAAGATGCTTGACATCATTAGTCATCAGGAAAGTACAAATTAAAACCACAGTGAGATACCACTTTACAGCCATTAGTATGGCTGGAATAAAAAAGACAGATAATAAGAGTTAGTGAGGATATGGAGAAAATGGAACACTCATGCAGTACTGAGGGGAATGTAAAATGATGCAGCCACTTTGGAAAATAGTCTGGCAGTTCCTCAAACCATTAAACATAGAGTTACCATATGATACAGCAATTCCACTCCTAGGATATACCCAAGAGAAATAAATACACATATCTACACAAAAACTTGTATATTAACATTTGCAACAGCATTCTTCATGGTAGCCAAAAGCTGGAAACAACCCAAATGTCCATCAATGATGAAAATGATTAATGGATAAGTAAAATGTATTAAATCCATACAGTGGAGTATGATTTAGCTGTAAAAAAGGAAGAAGGACTCATATGTGTTACAACATGGATAAATCTTGAAAACATTGTGCCAAATAAAAGAGGCAAAGCCTAAAAGACCACATATTATATGAGTCTATTCATACAAACTGCCCAGAACAGAGACTCTATGCAGACAGAGAGTAGATAAGTGGATGCTTAGGGCTGGGGAGCAGAGGAATAAGGTGGTAGGGGAGTGTTTGCTAAATGATAGAGGGTTTTTTTTGTTTTGTTTTCCTTTTTTTATTCTTGCTTGAAGGAGATTAGCCCTAAACTAACATCTGTGCAAATCTTCCCCTATTGTTTTGCATGTGGGACAGCACCACAGCATGGCTGGGAGTGGAGTAGGTCTGTGCCCGGAGTCCAAACCAGTGAACCTGGGCCACCAAAGCAGAGCGTGTGGAACTTTTCAACCACTTGACCACAGGGTCGGGCCCTGCAAGGTTTCTTTTCCAGGTGATGAAAATATTTTAAAATTGACCATGGTGATGGCTGCACATATCTGTGAATAGACTAAAGCCATTGAATTAAACTCTTTAAATGGTGAATTTTATGGTATGTGAATTATATCTCAATAAAACTGTCTGAAAAAAAAGCATAGGATACAATAAGAACAGGTATGTAGACTGTGTAATCCATAAGTGTGCAAATTGGATCAAACTATACAGATTGCTATGGTATCATTGTTTTGTAATGAATAGTAAACACTCAACTCTGAAAAAAATAAATTTACCTTTACAAAAAAGGAGAGAAAAAAAAGCGTATGGAACTGAAAATATATACATAGAAATAATAGCTAAATGTTCTCAAATTGTCCTTAGATATAAACCTAACAAAGCTTTCAAAAAGCTGAAGGAAACCCAAACAAGGTAAATCCAAAGAAACCCGTGCTGACATAGATCACAATCAAATTTCTGGAAACAAACTATAACAAAAATTCCTTAAACAAAGAAAGTTCTAGGCCTAAATGACTTGATTGATTAATAATACTAAACATTTAGGGAAGAAAAATACCAATTGTAAACAAACTCTTCCAGAAAATAACATATGAGGGAAAACATCTCATTTCATTTTATGAGCCATCATTGCACAGACACTAAAACAAGGCAAAGACATTATAAGAAAAGAGAACAAGGGACCAGTATCCCTCATGATCCTAGATGTAAAATCTTCAAGAAAATATTAGCAAATCATATCAAGCAATATTCATCATTACTGGGTGAGATTTATCCCAGGAATGCAAGACAGGCTCAACATTTGAAATACAATCAATACGAATCGTTATACCAACAGACTAATAAAGAAAACCAATATTGTCATCTCAACAGATACAGAACAATAATTTGACCAAATGCAATATACATTCATGATTAAAAACTCTCAGCAAACTGGGGCATGAAGGGAACTTTCTTAACCTTATAAAGGATATCTACAAAAATCTTTGAATTCACACTATACTTAGTGGTGAAAATGGAATGCTTTTACCCTAAGATCGGGAAAAAACCAAGATGTTCAGTCTTACTACTCCTATTCAACTTCATGCTGGAGGTTCCAGCCACTGAAATATGGCAGGAAAAAAAAAATAAAAGGTATATAGACTGAAAAAGAGAAAAACTGTTTGTATTCTCAGATATCATCATTGTCTATATAGAATATGTTGAAGAATCCACAAAAAAAGCCACCATTATTAATAAGGGAGGTTACCAAGATCATGGGACACAAGAACAATAGAAAAAAATAATTCTATTTCTATAGACTGCTATGCATAATTTCACAACGTGGATATGTTCTGAGAAGTGTATTGTTAGGAATATTTAGCAATAAATCTAAACAAGCATGTGCAAGATTCACTGATTGGCTTGCTGAATACAGATATAAAACACTGATGAATAAATCAAACATGATATAAACTACAAATATATTTGTATTTTGTGCATAAACACACACAGAGAAAGTTTTCATGTATTTAAAGACTCAATATTGTTCAGATATTAATTTTCCTCAAACTTATATACAGATTCAACAATGTCATTCAAACCACAACAGGCTTTTTGGCAGAAATAGACAATGGATTTTGTAGAAACAGACTATTTGGTAGAAATAGACTATAAATTATAAGATAAAACAAAAGAAATAGAACAGCTAAAACAATTTTGAAAAAGAACAAAAGTGGAGGACTGCCACTACTTGATTTCAAGACTGAAATAATCAGTAATCATGTTTGATATTGAGATACAGCCAGTGGTTTTATGCTAATAATTGTGGCAATATAATTAATAACACCTAAAGTTGATTATACATGTGGGTATTGCTTAAGCGATAGACATATAAATCAATGGCATAGAGTAGAAATTCTAGAATTAGACACATTTGTGCGACCAATTGGCTTTTGTCTGAGGTGCAAAAGAAATTCAGTGAAGAAAAGATGGTCTTTCAACCAATGTGCTGGAGCAATTAGATATACAAATGTAAAAAAAAAAAAAAATGAATCCCTATGCATACTTTTCACCTTATACAAAAATGTATTCAAAAGTGTCACCGTGCTAAATATAAATCCTAAAAGCATAAAACTTCTGGAAAGAGTCTTAGTATAAAATCTTTGTGAGCTTGGGTTAGGCAAAGACGCTAAAAGCACAATTCATAAAGTAAAATTAAGTGATGCCCTGGGCTTCATCTAAATTAAATACTTTTGCTCTGTGATAGACATTTTTAAGAGAATGGAAACAAAAGCTTGAGACTGGAAGATCATACTTATGAAACATATCTCTGACAAATTACTTAAACCAGAATATACAAAGAACTGTTAAACATCAACAACAAAAACCAGACAACTCAATTAAAATTGACAAGAGATTTGAATAAATGCTTCACCAAAGAAGATATGAGGATGACGAATAAGCACATGAGAAAATGGTCAACATCACTAGTCATAAGGAAAATGCAAACTAAACCAAAATGAGACATTACTATTAGAATGACTAAAATAAAAAATATTGCTAATACCAAGTGCTGAAAAAGATGCAGAAACAGTGGAACTCTCATGCTTTTTTTATGGGAATGCAGAATGATACAACCACAAATACATTCAGATACCTGAGTAAGATCCTTCCTGCTTTTGAAAAGAATATGTGACTGGATGGGGCTGTATTATGTACAGTTGTAAATTTCCTTGAACTTTAATTTAAAATGGCAAGGCAATATCATTTTTGTACTTAAAGTTATTCATGGAAATTTCCTAATTTGATTGTGTTTATATTCACATTTGGGCCAGCTCTGCTATTGTCCACTTTTTATTGTGGCATTTTTCTTCTGTCATTTTACTATCAATGCAGAACGTCAGATGAGCCATATTTAACAATATAACTGATCATACTTTGTGAAACAGAATAGAGAATAAATTTGTGTGCCCTTGGATCCAGACTGAAAGACTATACCTCATCTTGTTGCCTGTTTTAGTAAAATGGACTTTTATTTTACTTGTCCATCTTTTGTATTTTCCAGTCATTACATCAAGTAAGATGGGGAGATTTTCACCAAATTTCAAATTTGAAATGATCTCTTAAACTATTGATGACATAAGATAAAGTCTTGTTAAGAGTGACAACCAACAGAGTCAACTGAACCTGACGTATAATAAACGGGCTGTATAATTGCCAATTGAAAGAAACATGAGAGTTCGGTTACAATACCCTGGACTGAAAAAAAAAGATGGTTTTATATATGAAGCCAAATGCATTGTGAAAACACACATAATTCTAAGACCTATTTCAACCACAATTTCCTCATTAAAGCCTTTGCTGACTTTCTAAACCAGAAGTTATATTTCTCTCCTTTGAAACCCTGCAGCACTTTATATAAAATCTTTGTCATAAATCATAATCTTTCCTACTGAAGTGTCTTATGCCCCTATTAAACTGTGATTTATTTGAAGGTGGTAATGATGTCATATTTATTTTTGTATCACTGACAAGGTCTGTAATGGTATCTAGAGCAAGGGGAAATGCTCAATAACTGGTTTCCTGGGTTGTACTTGTGCCTTCATAATTGCTTTTTAGATTTTGTTGTTGTTTTTAAGTGTAAGATACAAAGAAGAAAGTACAAAAATAATATGAATACATCTTTGTGAATATCTAAAAACTGCCTGCAATCATGTAGCCATCAACTGGATAAAGATAAAACATTACTAGCCTTCTAATAGCTTCCCTCATACCCCTTAAAGTCACACTACCCGCCGATCCCAAGGTAACCATTGTCTTGACTTCTAGTGAAACAGATTAATTTTGCCTAATTTTGAACATTATATAAATGGAATAACACCAAGTTTTCTCTTTAGTGCCTGGCTTTTTCCACTCAACATTACACGTCTGAGACTCATTCATATTGTAGTGCATTCATTCACATCACGGTATGGCTGTGCTATACACAGTGTGGTCCCTGGACCAGCAGCATTACCTGAGCTCCTGTTAGAAGTGCAAATTCTCAGGTCTCTCACCCCAAACCTACTGGATCAGAACCTCTTGGGGTGGAGCCCAGGAGTCTGTGTTTTATCAAGCCGTCTAGGGGATTACCATGCCTCCTAGAGTCTGAGAACCGTGACTGTATGGTATCCCATTGTATGAACATACCGTGATCTATTCTTCTACTTTACTGTTGGACGGTACCAGCATCAATAATCAATTTTTGTCTCTTGTCCATAGAAACCATAGGATACAAATGAACAGAATTTCTTGGTTTTCCTCCAAATATTCCATATGGTTTCATGCCTCTGAACTTTTGCACACGATATCTCATTTGGCTGCTATGTTCTTAATCACTTACATGGAAAACTTTTTCTGATCTGAGACGAATTTCCTTTCTTCCTAATCCAATGTCTGTGCTCAGTGCCTACTTCATATCTCTGCCATGTGTAGTAATTGTTTTTAAAAATTTTCTTTATGTATGATGTTTTGACATCTTAAAAAACCTTTCTGGCTGTGGATGAGCCAGTTCTTACAGACAGAAAAGGACAGCATGTCTTTGATACACAGCTAACCAATCCAGAGCCAGACCGCCTCTGTCTGGTAACCAACAACTAGAGACCATGCCTACAGCCCAGTTTAAACTAACCAGTCCTAAACTCTTTGGTCTACCCTGCCTTGCCTTTCCTGCAGAAACCCCAATAAAGGCTTCTGGCCTCGGCTCTCGCTCTGACTTCTGCTGCTGCTGCTTCTTTTTTTTTGTTTTGAGGAAGATTAGTCCTGAGCTAACATCTGCCAGTCCTCCTCTTTTTGCTGAGGAAGACTGGCCCTGAGCTAACATCCATGCCCATCTTCCTCTACTTTATATGTGGGACGCCTACCACAGCCTGGTGAGCCAAATGGTGTCATGTCTGCACCCAGGATCTGAACCAGTGAACCCCGGGCCACCAAGAACTGGAACGTGCGAACTTAACCGCTGCACCACAGGGCCGGCCCCTGACTTCTGCTTCTTGACCAAAGCCTGGCCTTCTTCCTGTGGCCCTGCATGGGGAGCTGTGTTTCCTGTTTCTAGGGGAAACTCTGAGTAACAGTAAACTTCTCTTTTAATGGCATCTGACCTCTCCTTATTGCCACTCAGTCACTTTTATAAAGTAAGACCCAGACAGAAGACCATAACCTATTATATACTCACTCATCTATCTCCCGCACTAGAATCAGAGCTCCTTCAGGATAGAAACCGTTCTTTTGTTGGTTTTTTTTTTTTTGCACCCTCAACACTGAAAACTGAGTCTGACACAAAGTACATACTCAACAAGAGATTGTGGAGTTAAAAAATGAATGAAATGAACATACAAAAATACCTATAAAAAAGAATCGTAAATCCTGATGAACTAAAATAATCATCATTTCTTACTGACACTGTAAAATGACAAAAACAACTTCAAGTTCCCCGAGAAACCTTTTTAGAACATTTACTATGTGGAGAGCAGTGCTAAGTGATTTGGGAAATATAAATTTGAATAACTATTGATAAATGCTTTCAAAATCAGATAAATTATGTAATCAACATTGGCTGTCTTCTACCCAATGGTTTGGTTTTGGGCCACTGACTCTTTTCTGCCCCTTAAAGGGATAAAAGGAAAAAAGAAGGAAGGAAGGAGGGAGGGCAGGAGAGGGAAATAAGGAAGGAAAGAAGGAAGAAAGGAAGGAAGGAAGGAAAAAGGTAAGGAAGGGAGGGAAGAGAGGAGCAAAAAGAGAAGAGAAAGAAAGAGAGGAAAGGCGAGAGGGAAGAAGGCAGAGGAGTGAAAATACAGATTTCCTAGGAGTAGTTTGCTCATTACTTCAGTAAGCCAGGTCAGTATGCCTTGTCTAAGTATTGTAGATACAAGAAGGAAACAGCTGCATCTTGAAACTTTTCTTTCAAATTCTGGTACTAAGATGTGTTATCAGGAGAAATATTTTGTTTTAAGTCTTCTTACATCCTCTTAAAGGGACCAGTATTCTGTGGGAACAATTTAACCTTTTAAAGCAGTTTCATGATGGCAAATATTCTCTGCAAAATAGAGCAAAGAGAGCAAGGGATTAATGGGCATTTAGGAAGAATTGAGTAGGGGTCACCTGACAAAGAGGACATTGCCTCAGTAAATGATTAGTTTGTCTGTTCACTTTGTCAGTGTCCATCCTACAATCCAAGTCGGAGTCAGGGACTCATTTATGTGAATATATATGAAGATTGTCTACTGTTAATTTGATGGTTCTAAACCAGACACCTCCAGATCAGTGTGGAAGAAGGGAACCATGATCAATACTTATAGGTGAAAAGTTTCTGAAATGTTTGGGGCATTTTCAAAAGAAGTATGGAAATAAATTTTAAGAGATTTCCCTCTTATAAAATAATTAAATGCATATAAGATATCCAGATGTGCATATTATCAGATCCTATATACTTAATCATCACTAAAGTAGTTGGATGGTTTGCTGCTAGAGATACAGATGATGCTCTGTGGGAAAATCATACAAAATAGCCATGATCATTAGGTAAGCAAGTTTACAAGCATTTCTCAAATCAAAAACATTGTTAGAACTGTTGTATATATCTTTGGAAATGTATCATATTATGTATACATTGGATGCTATTTAAGTGCTATGTTCATTTACTCTGCATGCTTTAGCAATCTGAGCCAAAAAAGCTGCACCATTTCCAAAGTGACAGTGAATATACTAGTTAAGATAGGGATACAAAGGTTCTGTGGTATTTGGAGCATTACCTATTTATACTGTCAATACACATTTAACGCTCACTGTTGAAAGATACCTTCAATGATATACATTTTAAAAAATAAAGGATAGCATAGAAAGTGCACTGTACACTTTCTCATTGATTATCAAGGACACTCCCAAGGGGGTCTCAACAAATTTGAGCACAGGTTCAAGTCCTCAATCTAAAATGTCAGACCCCATTCTCTGTGGATGAATGTCTCCTGCTTCATTGAGAAACTTAAGAACATTCAGTTAGCTTTCCACTATCAACCCACTCCTCCCCCCACCACATCCCATCTCCACATTTCTCCAACTATTTCCAAGGTGAACTTGCACATGTGTATTCTCAAAACCATTGCTTGTCTCTTATCCCCATCTTCACTGACCTCCTGTCAACTTGGTATTGGCGATATCTCTGTTACCTTTTCAAACTCTCCCATTGCATTACTCCCAAACACACTCACTAGGCTTTAGCTAAACAGCCTTCTTTCAGACAGCCTTCTTTCAAACCCTTGAACACACTAAAATAGTTTGCATTTCAGGGCTTCATCCATGTTTTTCTTCTCAGCTTAGAATGTTCTTTTATCTACTTTTTATCTAATTGTTTCCTTTAATTTCACATTCAGCTTGAATAAGATTTGCTCAGAAAGGACTTCTTCAGACAATGCATCCTAAGTTATTTTCTGACACTCAATTTATGTTTTTAGCAGTATTTATCAGAATTCGTCATTTTATCGTGTCTCTCTACCTGACTAGACTATAAGCTCTTTAAGGGCAGGACTCATGTCAACTTACTCGAGATAGCCCAATACATAGAAGGTCCTCAATAAATATTTGATGAATAAAGAAATGAGAATAGATACATGCCCACAAAGAGACTGTAAAATTAAAATTCAGTTAGCAGCAGTAGGCCTATATATTATTCAGGATTTTATGGGTTGCAGGTGACAAAACATCAGATGAAATTAACTTAATGAAAAAGGAAAGAATTATTGATTTTTGTATCTGGAAAGCCCAGGGACAGATCTGACTATGGATACAGGCAGATTGAGAGGATCATATGAAATCATTATGGCTCTGGTTCACATTCAACTTATCTTTGACTAACTTTATTCTGCAATCAAACTCTCTTCACATGATAAGCATGAACTTGCCATCTCAGGTTCTCATTCCCTCAACATTAGTCATATCTTTAAAGGGTCTATCTTTCTGGACAGCTATTTATTTATTTTATCACAGAAATTTCTTTAATGGCACTTATTATGGGCAGACATTCCTCAAAGTGCTTTATAAATATAAACTCATTTACTCCTTAAGATTACTGTCTCCATTTTGTAGATGATGAGAGTTAATTTCTAGAGCTCCACCCTTGTTGAGCTGACATTGTAGTGGGGGAAGTTAGCCCATACATAATAGACATGATAATGTATTTTATCATGTCACAAGGTGGTAAATGCTATGGAAAAAGGAAAAGTAGAGCCTGGAGGATTGGGGGTATTAGGGAGACAATGGGTCCAGTCCAGCTGTTTGAATAGGGTGGTTAAAGTTTTCTGGTTTTCAACTGTGAGAGTCTCAGCCTCCCTATATACCCATGTCTACTCCAATTCCAAGAGTAGGTCCAGAGTCAAAGGCTAGTAGTTAGGGAAACAAACATACAAAAATGACAGAAGTCATAAGAAAAATGGATGAGTCAGTTCTCGGGTGAGTAGGCTAATGTGTAGAGTGATCAAAGTCAGAACAAGACTACTTAAATCAATCTCCCAGCCAGGTTTCTGAAATTATACCATAGATTAATTCAATTAATAAGAATTAATAAATCACCTTCCATGCCTGACTTTCTACTATATACTATAGGCACGTTTCAATAGATTTCTCTCATCAATATCCAATTGTACATATGAATATTCTGCATCGAATAACACAATATTAATCTACTTTAAAGTGTTAATGGCTTACAGTGCTATTTCTTCCTTTGCTAGGTTTACTGTGTCCTTCATCTCTTGTTCAATCCCTAAAAAAATGATATTTTATTCAAAATGTTTCTTCCTAAAAACTGTCTATGTAGATGACCAATGATATTTCCCCAAATATTATTACCAAAAAATTAGCAGAATTTGAATGTTCAGAGAAAAAAACGGTTCATGGGGATGGCAAAAAATGGAGAAGATAAAAAGATCAGGAGTCGTAAATATAAAGATCTTTTTGCTCTCAAAATCATTTATCTTTTAGGGTGATATGAAAACAGCCAAATCTGTTTATCTACATCTTAATTCTTTATCTAATATTAATTAGTTGCAATAATCACATGTTTAACTAGCTGTGATATTATTGAGTAGCTGATGCATTAAAAATGGATCAAACTTCACGATGTAAGTCTGTTAATCAGCAGCTAGTTAACATACGAGAGATTCTGCAAAGAATTTGTCTTCAAATGTAAGGGAGAGCAAACCACCAACAAAGCAGTTGTTATTGGCTTAAGTTATTGGCTTGTTTTCCCTTTTGAGCTAATAAATAAATGGCCACAAAATACTGGTTCAATTGAACAATGAGACCAATAGCAAAGAACTTTGGGGTAAAAGAAAGAAATAATTCTAAAAGTTACTGAGTAAAAACTTGATGCACAAAAGTACATACCCCCCACAATGTAACAAATATATGGGGTACACCAGATATTGGCCCTGTTGAGTGAGGTCTTTACCCTACACTTCAATGAGTGAACTTTACACAAAGTTAAGACCCACACATAGTATGTGTTTGAGTCAGAAACGTACAGATGTGAGAGGAGTAGCTCTCGCTCAGTCAGCTGGCCATGGTGAGTTTCAAAGAAAATAGATTCTGGTCTTAATTTCAAATGAGTTGTAAATCAGTGGTACCGTAAATCTTATTTTTGTTTCAATTGTGCTCTTTAAAGAAAATGTTAGGATTTTTTGTGGTGTGCCACAAACAGTATCTGACTTAACAATATGTGATAATTTTTATGCTTTCATATTTAAGTAGTTTTGAGATATTTCTGAAATTAGTTTTCTCTATTCTTCTACGTCAAAGTTCAAATCCAAACTTCAATTTCACCCTTTCAAAATGAATTGTTTTACTGGGACCATAAGTCTCCAAACCTTTGATTCTGTGATCCTGTAATGTTTCCCTGGCTTACTGAGGTATGGGTTTTCAAGCATAAGAGTACAGAAGCTAATTATGTTCTCATGATATAATCATTACCACTATACTTATATTGCTCCAGATAATCAGAAATTATCCCCGTCCCCCGACCCAGTCCCTCTGAAATGGTTCTCCATGCATTTACTAGTATTTTCCTATTTTTTCCCAGCTATAATGGACCCTAGTTATTTTTCTAATTTGTGCTCTGTGATATTCAACATGATGAAATATTTTCCTCCCTTGGCATATCATTTTAATTTGGCTTGCAAAGCACAACCTCGTGGAATTTTTTCTTCCACCTAATTGCCTGTTTCTTCTTGATCTCCTTCTAAAGACTCTCTGGTGTCACCTGACTCATAAATGTTAGTTTCTCAGGTGTTCTGTCCTGGGGGCCTGTACTAACTCTTCTGTCTCAGGGCAGTCTCCTTTGTACTTCAATGTTACAACTATATCTCTCATTCAAATCTTTTTTGAGCTTTAGACTAAAATATCAGACTCATTTTTGGACAAAATCACTTGATCTTCCCCACTTCCAGTAAACCACTCGTTGAGTCTGATCTCTTCCACCTCTAAATAATTCCTTCATCTGGTTCTTCTCTCCATGCACACTGCATCAGCTCAGCACTTGTCTTTCCTCAGCTGGATTGCTGCACCCCTGTGCTAAGAGTTCTCAGTGGGTTCCTGTCATCTCATTCTCTAATCTCGCTCCTTCATTGCAGTTCAAGTCCTAAGGCTTACATCAAACGTCATTGCTTTCATGAAGCCTTTTCAGTCCCTGAAGTGGAATTAGTCTGCGTCATCTCTGAGACCCTAAAATGCCTTATTTGTAATTTACTGTGAACTTACTGCATTCTGTGTTGATCAAGTTCATTTTGGTCATATTTGTCTTTTCAACCAGATTGCGTGCTTCTAGAGGACAGAAATATCTTTCCTCTTTGTGCCCTTCAGGGTTCATAATACAATGTACTATCTATAATAAACAGAAAAGGTGGTGTGGAATAGAAACAAATTAGAATACCTTAAGTCATACTTTCAACAAAATTGTTTATTCTATATCTATTCACCCTTGTCAATGCTAGTTGCAAATAGAATCTAAGCCAAAATTAGTAGAAGATAGACAGTGAATGGTTCACATTATTTTGCATTTTGAATCATAGCAAGCTTCAAGTAGTATTTTTAAGAAATTTAGTCCAGATTGTGTATATACAGAATACTTTGCATATTATATTTTTTAATTCACATTATTAACTGGTTAACGTATAATACCTATATTATTTTATCACATTTTCTATTAATTTAAAAAATACTTACTTTGCACTGTTTAATTACAGTATATTCTTTTCTCTTTTTCTTTTTTTTAAAGATTGGCACCTGAGCTAACAACTGTTGCCAATCTTCCTTTTCTTTTCTTTTTTTTTTCTTTCTGCTTTTTTCCTCCCCAAACCCCCTCAGTACATAGTTGTATATTTTCTAGTTGTGGGTCCTTCTAACCCACATGTGGGACACCGCCTCAGCATGGCCTGAGTGATGCCATGTCCCCGCCCAGAATCCGAACCAGTGAAACCCTGGGCCGCCACCCTGGGACTCCGCAACAGAGCACACGAACTTAACCACTCGGCCATGAGGCTGGCCCCTAGTATATTCTTTATAATGAGACAGTCGTTATAATAATCCCAAAGTTTGATGGGACATTGCTTAAATACAAACTTGATTTCTCTATGTGTCACCAAATAATGAGTGCTGGTGATTACTAGTTAGTTCAGAATAAAGTATGTTTGAAGACTTTGGATTATCAGAATATCTTAAATATGATATCTGCTATCTCGGAAATGTCGGTAGTTTTTCCCCCTTCACAAATGCATTTGTTGCTAGACTTAGATAGATTTGAAACAACAGTAATGATGTTGAGAGGGGCACGGACAGCGTCCACGCCCATTGTCATAGAAAGACCTGAGAAACAGCAAGAACGCTTAAGGCCCAAAGCATCAAAACTGAGTTTGATAAGAGGAATCTGGAGACCATCTTATTAATGAAAAGGAAAACTCAGATTCATTCAACTCTTTTGTCTCAATTCAGAAATTATTACAAACTTAAAAATCACCCAAGTCGATTTCCTATGTAAGCTTCCTGAAATTGAATACTCCCAGCCTCCAAATGACTTCAGAAGCTCCAAAAATGTACATAGAAGAGAAAATTGACAGTGTATTTTGTTGGCTGAGTTGCTCATCAGAAGAATGCAGATATAGAACAGGTTTTGTTCCAAATAGCAAAGGAGAAGAAAGCCATAGGACAGATTGACCCATCAAGTCATACTCCAAATGGCACCACCATTCGCCCTGCTGTAGAGACATGGCCAAGTATTTAAATCCTTCCAAAGACTCTACATGAAGGTCAATTCTAACTTATTTTGTGTATATAAGAACTACTTCTAATGTATATTCTTCCTTCTCCTTTGAGTCTTGTGTTTTTTTCACCTCTTCCCAGTAAAGAGATTACTCAAAACTCAGAAATAAAGGAAACAACATTCCATGTCGTTGGTAATTCTGTACTGAAAATCTGGTTCAGTTATTTCTCATTTTTTGAGTCCCTATACCTTTGGATTTTAGCATATTCCTCTAAATGATGAAATTATAAAGGTACATATTGTTTTGTCAGGCTTAGAATCATTGGGGAAATCATATACTTTGGAAAGTTACACCTAGAGATTACAGACTTCTATTTTATATGATTCTCTTCTATCCCTTAAAGAATATGTGTGATGCCAAAGCCAGTAGTAAAGAGGCATGGGGTAAATTGATCTGAACTTCTAGATGCTTGTTTCTTTTGCTACATTTCTTGTGATAATCTGTGCATAATGATAATCTCATTAAATAAAGCAAAATTGGAAGTGGATGTTTTCAAAGCAGATGGAGGCAAAAGGAACTATTAACTGATACTGCAGAGAAATAGTAGAGAAGTAAGACATCTGTAAGTGTATAAGGGAGGAAAAGGGAAGGCAAGAAAATCTTAAATGGGCATTTTTTTTCTATTTAAGTTCTTTAGTTATTTGCGATTTTTATTTTTCTCAACATTTCTAGATCTAACACATGACATGAGAAAACTATTCTCATAACGCAAATGGGAGAGGAATTGACTTTATTGATATTCCCACAGACAAATTTATGGTGATCAAATTTACCACATCATTTTAATTTGTGAATAAAAGAATTCAGAATACGAAAAAAAATTCTTCTAAATAGTACTTACCTAAAGAAAAGTATTTATATTTTAGAATCATTCACATCTAGACATTATTTTATGTCAGCAAGATAATAAAATAATATTTTCCAAGAAGTTTTTCACTTCTGAATTTAAAGCATCTACTAGATTTTCCCATATATTCCTTATATTTAGTTCTCCTCTCTTTGTTCTTATTAGGCAGCTCTTGCTTTTATGTGAGAAATTATATTAATAGCCAGTATTAATTAAGAACTTACCATGGGCCGTTCATTGTTCTAAATGATAGATTTACACACACACATGTGTGGATATGTATATGCATGTATATAGATAGATATCATTTGGATACATATGTTAGTATATGTACATATATAATGACATATATATATAATATGTGTACATATAATGATATATATGTACACCTATATATATCACTTAGAAATATATATGTGTATATTGTAATAAATATATTTCATTCGTGTGTGTGTGTGTGTGTGCGCGTGTGTGGCTTCTCCTATTTTTTTTTAGCATTCCTAGTGCCTAGGACATGGTAGATTTCCAAGAATGTTTGTGAAGGTCTAGAGAAATGGAGGGGCATAAGCACAATGACACAGGGGATTTCAGGAACGAGAATTTGAATCATGTCGCAATGACCATGACTCTTAAGTCATCATAAAAGGTTTTACAACCAAATATAAACCATTAACTTCTGCTGCCTTTCAACAGTACAAGGAATTTAAATTAACAATCTGCCTGTTACTAACATAGTTGTTCAAAATGAGAGTTTATTCAGTGATGCATGTAGAAGGAGCCAAATTAAAAGCATCTTTGAAACCCTAGATTTGTGGCAACAAGAATAACAAGAATTAAGAATTATGTAGCGGTACTGAAGAACATTCAAAAGTTTTTTAAAAAATCTTAAATCTAGTTTGACTTACTTTTTTTTAAAGTTGATTCCTAACTAGGATCCATTCATCTGATAGAGAAATGACTCCAGAAAAATAACGCCCTTTTGGAAATATCTAAGAAATAGTTTAGACATAAATTTCTGGTATATAAAACATATGCAGAATAGCTCCTTGAAATTCTGTCTTGTATAATTTTTAATAGTCAATCATATTTATTCATCATTGATATAGAATTTCTGAGTCAGTAGCTATATCCCCTTAATGTTCTCATGTCTATACTCTTGTTTACACTCTTTCCGTGACTAAAATACCTTTTTCCTTTTCCCATTTATCCATGTTGAACCCATCTACTAGTTTGTGTCCTGTTACCAATTTTATGTATTTCTTATCTCTGCAATTGTTCTTTTACTACAGAATTCAGGGAAGACAAGACCCCCCCCCCCCCCCAAATACTGGTGCATAGATACTTATGGGTGAATTTTAACTTAATTAATGTATACATTTTGGTTGGAGGTTGTAGAATTCATTTTATTCTTCTTCTTTTTCTTCTTCTTCTTATTAAAGGAATCATAAAGCTTTTCCTGGAAAATAAACTTACATACCTACCTTGGAAGGAAGGGTACTACATAGTAGTATACTTTTCCAGAGAAAGATAACACTATTCTTTGAGATAAAAAGATAACCATTCATATCAAAGTTGGACCACAGTGGGAGGCAGGTCAACCTAACCTCCAAATGAGATACAAGAAATGAAATTACATTTACCTTTTGATGTTTTGTGGATATGAAACGATTGATGTTTGCCTTTAAGAACTAGGTTATATTTTCAGAATTACTAACTCGTACCCCAGTGAAGAACAACTTTACCAACTAGAGTACTGTCTTGTATTTTTCTAAGTCACTTTTTTCACTTGAAAATCTGCTCAAGATGTAATCCGCCGAGATATGTTTGTACAGCAGGCAATTATACCTGTACTACCTCTTAATCCTCAAACTCAATATTTTGCTTCATAAGGAAACAAGGATTTCTCAGCTAAAGGTTGAGACAAGAAGCAGCAGCTGGGGCTGCATTTCCAAATTATTTATATATAGTGAGACATGGCTTTTCCTGAAAATAAATTTCAAACATCAAAAGAGGGGAAGCAGCTGAGATCTTCTGTTAAATGACCCTGTTGCTCAAGAATAGAGACCCTTTGTATAAAATAAAGCTTTAGGATCATCTCTGTTGGAGAGGTAATAGATAAGAGGTAACACATATGCAAATGGTATCTTGGCACAAGCAACTTGGATGTGGCACGCTCTTGATCGTCTTGAAAATACACAACATCTTCCCCATACAACTTAAAAAGGCAGTGTAAAATTATTTTAGGGATGAATTTGACATTCCTTATAAAAAGCAAGACTTTATGTTCTTAATCCAGCAAGAAATTAGTGTGAGACTAAAAGAAAGAAATGTAGTCTGTGTTTTTCCTAGTAGCTGCCACCCAACATTTTTGAAATTATGGAAATTCACAACCCAGGTAATTACATTATTTCAGATGGTTTCTCTTTTTGCAGCAGAATAACAATTGAATAGATATAATTTTAGCTCACCAGCTGGCACTGTCACTAACATGCTGACAGATACCTGTTTTGAATGAATTGACAGATTGCTAAAATGTTGTTTTTTGGTTGTTATCCGTTAATTTAACTTTGAAAATGGATGTAAAATTCAGTGATAAAGAGTACTTTTTAAAAACTGAGAAGCAACCTTCTCTTCTGACAAAAAAGATGTATGGTAATTAACCCTTTGTTATAACCTGTTTTTAGATAGTACTGGTAACTTTTAAAGGGCAAAGCTAGTTTCATATTCATCTTTGCCTCATAAATGTTTAGCATATACCACATAGGTGCTTAATGCCTATTGAATTAAATGGATACTATTATAGCCACACATCTTTGAAGTGCTTAAGAGGTTTGGAAGATATGCTCACATGTGGAGATTGTGATGGTCTCAAGCTCTTTAATGACTATTGGACTCTATGCAGATTAAGAAGCTCATGTCCATAGAGATATTTATTTTTTTCTTCACTTGCAAGGATGCTTACATATTTATAATACCCTAGTAGTACATTTTGCTTCTATTCCTCCTTTAATCATTGCCTCCTGGGAATAGAATTGAGACTCACTAAGGCCAGCCTGAAATTCTCCTCTTTAACTTGAAACCTAAAATATCAGCATAAATTCCAGCACAGCTGGAAGTAGAGAGAAAAATGAATATTTCTACTGACATGAGCTTCTCTATCTGCATAGAGTCCAATAGTCATTAAAGAACTTGGGACCACCAGAATATCCCTAGATATATTTTCCAAACCTCTTAAAACGTCCAGATATGTGGCTTTACTAGTACCCATTTACTTCAATTGTGCTAATATTCTGACTGGACATAAACAAATGAGAGTGGCATTCAGAATACTTTTCAAACCCTCATTTGATGGAATATAGTATTCTCAGTTGCTTACCTAAGATCATTTCCATTCTATAACCCAAATTTTCAATCACGAGCATATTATTTTTGTCCTTTTATTGCAGGTAAATCTAGCTGACTCCAAAGAGTAGGCAAGTGCCCTTCAGATTTTACCTGTAGCCTTTCTGATATTAAAGTTTCTGGAAGTGTGAGATAAGACAAGTGAGGAGAGGGGAGGGAACCCAGAAAAAGATTAAGGTGGAAACTTTACTGGCGAAGCATGTAGCATAGGCAACTTAAAAGTTTGCTGTGTGCCTGATGATGTACCCTTGAATTAGTGTTTAGCTTTGGGAAGTCACCTTGTAATCTCTCAATCCAGAAACACACCGGTAAATCAGCATCAGCTTCTGACTAGCATTTATTGAGCACTGTGTGCCAGGTGCTGTTACAAAGTACTTTCTATGCGTTAATTCATTTAATTTTTCTGGCAACTCTATGAGATAAGTACTAGCATTATCTCCACTTTACAGATGAGGAAATGGAGACATGGAGAGTTTATGTATCCTGCTAAAGAACACACAGCTATGCCATGGAGAAGCCAGGATACCAATGCAGTTTACAGGCGGATCCACTGTGCTCTACTGCCTCCAAAAGGAGTAAATTGGTATTGCAGTAAATTTCCCGAGAGGTTTTCATATTCTGCTTGAAATATCCTATTTGCAACCCTAGACTTTTCCTTTTATTGGATCAATCTTGGGCTCCAGTAAAGCTTCCCGAATCCTCCCAAACAAAGCTGATGCTTTGCCCTTTGGGTTTCCATTGAGCCAAGCATATGTCTCCAGTATAAAATTTAGAGCACAGTTTTGCAATTGTTCATTTATAGGTTTGTCTTCTTTTTCGCCAGACTTTAAGAGTTTTGAAGGCAAAGTTCATATTTCATTTGGTTCCTAATCATCAATATTTAGCAAAATTCTACTACAAACAATTTGATGAAGGAATGTCAAATGATCCCAGGTTGTTCAACCTGTTCCCCAAGAACAGACCTGCCAGTGATTTCAGCAAACTCCTTTAGAAAAGTGTAGCTGCCAGATATCTTGAATTTCACAGGTTCTGTTGAAACTCAGGAGGAGCACTGACATTCTGGGAAAATGTTTGTCAATTTTGGCCCACATCCTATCTGGCTTCTCTGGTACTTCCAAAAGTAAAATAAGACGTTTAGTATTACTAAATGATTTGTTTTTAATTTTTTTATTATTTCTTTTTTAATTGCAGTAACATTGGATTATAAAAATATATAGCTTTCAGATGTACCTCGTAATATATTTCCAAGTCTGTGTAGATTACATCATGTTCACCACCCACTATGTGTTTGTTTGTCATTGTTTTTATCTTCTACTTTTGAGTGAGATTATGCGGTATTTGACTTTCTCCCTCTGACTTATTTCACTCAGCATAATACCCTCAAGAACCATCCATGTTGTCACAAATGGCCGGATTTCATCATTTCTTATGGCTGAGTAGTATTCCATTGTATATATATATATACCACATCTCCTTTATCCATTCATCCCTTCATGGGCACCTAGGTTGCTTCCAAGTCTTGGCTGTTGTGAATAATGCTGCAATGAACATAGGGGTGCATGTATCTTTATGCTTTTGAGTTTTCAAGTTCTTTGGATAAATACCCTGGAGTGGGATAGCTGGATCATATGGTAGATCTATTCTTAATTTTCTAAGGATGCTCCATACTGCTTTCCATAGTGGCTGTACCAGTTTGCACTCCCACCAGCAGTGTACGAGGGTTCCCTTCTCTCCAAATCCTCTCCAAAGCGTGTTTCCTGTCATGTTAATTATAGCCATTCTGACCGGAGTGAGGTGATACCTCATTGTAGTTTTGATTTGCGTTTCCCTGATAGCTAATGATGTTGAGCATCTTTTCATATGCCTGCTGGCCATCCGTAATGATTCTTTAACTGAAGGAATCTTTCAGAGATCCTGGGAGCCCACATTCGCTATCATATTATGTATTATTCAGGTGGATGTTTTCTTTCAAGCTGTACTTAATACAAAAATCTTATCAAAGTGTCCATCTTAGTTACATTTTTTTTAAAACAAAAGCTTTATTGAGATCTAATGCCCATACTGTAACATTCATTCTATAAAGTATACAATTCAGTGGTTTTAGTATATTCACAGTTTTGTAACCATCAGCACTATCTAATTTTAGAAAATTTTCATCACCCCAAAAAGAAACCTCATACCTATTAGTATTCTCCTCTCACTTCTCCTAGGACTGGAAACCACTTTATGGTCCCCAGGAATTGACCATTTTATATGAATCAAAACATAAAATACATGGCTTTTTGTGATAAGCTTCTTTCAGCATAATATTTCAGAGTTCCTCCATGCTGTAGCATGTATCGGTACTTCATTCTTTTCAAGTGTCAAATAATATTCCGTTGTATAGATACACTACATTTTATTTCTCCATTCATCTGGGGATGGTTATTTGGGTTGTTTCAAATTTTCGCCTTTTATGAATAATGCTGCTATGAACATTCATGCTCAAGTTTCTGTCTGACATATGTTTTCAATTCTCTTGGGTATGTACTTATAAGTGGAATCACTGGGTCGTATGGCAATTCTATGTTGAACATTTTGGAAAACATTTCTATATTTTCCAAAGTGATTGCACCATTTACAAACTCAATGGCTATATAAGGGTTTCATATTCTCCACATCCTTGCCAACACGTTACCCTTTTTTTTTTTCAATTGTAGCCATCTTAATGGGTATGAAGTAGTATCTCATGGTGGATCTGATTTGTATTTCCATAATGACTAATGAAGTTGAACATCTTTTCCTGTGCTTATTGGCCATTTGTGTATCTTTTTTGGAGAAATGTCTACACAAATCTTTGCCTATTTTTAATTGGGTTACTTGCCTTTTATTGTTGAGTTATAAGAATTTTTATTTATTCCAGATACAAACTTCTTATGATATAAATGTGATTTGCAAATATTTTCTCCCATTCTGTGAGTTGACATTCCACTTTTTTGATGGTGTTTTTTGAAGCAGAAACTAATTCAAGGTCATGAAGATTTACTCCCAAGTTTTTTCTAAGAGTTTTATCTCTATGTTATGTTTCTATTTAATTTTTGTATACAATGTGAAGTACTAGTCCAAATTCATTCATATGCATGTGAATATCCTGTTCTCTCAGGATCATTTGTTGAAAAGACAATTGTTTCCCTCATTGAATTGTTTTGGCATCATTGTAGAAATTCTATTGGCCACAAATGAATGAGTTTATTTCTGGACTCTTAATTACATTCCCTTGGTTTATAGGTCTAGCCGTATGTCAGAACCACACTGTCTCGATTACTATAGTTTTGTAGTAACTTTTGAAATACGTAAGTGGGAGACCTCTAATTTTGTTCTTTTTCAAGATTATTTTGGCTGTCCAAAGTCTCTTGCATTTCCACATGAATGATAGGAAGAACTAACCAATTTCCGCATAAGAGCTAGTTGGGATTTTGAGCAAGATTGCATTGAATCTTTAAATCAATTTTGAGAGTGTTGCTGTGTTAACAATAAGTTTTCTGATCCATAAACATAGAATGTATTTATTTTCTTTTAACAGTATTGCATAGTTTTCAGTGTACAAGTCTTGAGTTTCCTTTATTATACTTTATTTACAAGTATGCTGTTCATTTTCATGCTATTATAAATGGAATTGTTTTCTTGTTTATTTTCAGATTGTTCATTGTAATTGTATAGAAATACATTTGATTTTTATATATTGATCTTATATCCTGAAGCCTTGCTGAAATACTTTGCTGGTTAAAAAGATGTTTTTAGTAGATTCCTTACGGTTTTCTTTATACAAGATCATACTATCTACAGATATAGTGTTACTTCTTTATTTCCAATCTGGATTCCTTTTATTTCTTTTTCTTGACTAATTGCAACGGTTAGATCCTCCAACCCAATATTGTTGAAATTTCTCAAATATTTTTCTTCATTGATTGAGATGATCATACAGTTTTTGATATATCTTGTAGCTTTGTTTTTTATTGAAAACTGGAAATTTAGTAATACAACATGGCAACTTTAGAAATAAGTTACTCTCTTTACCAGGGGTTTTGTTTTTGCTGTTTGGTTAGTGTCTTTATGTACTAATTCTACCAAGTCTGTATTCCTTGTCATATGCAGCCACTGGATTCTCTGCTCTGTTAATTTGGTGGTCAGCTAATGATTAGACAGATATTTCATTAAATAATCTGACCCAAAAAGTCTGTAACCCTTTGCTAAGGGGCTTTGTGTATGCACTGGGTGTATACCTTCAATTCTTTGACTGTTTATAGCTCTCCCTTTGGCTTCACGTCTTCTTTGCACTGGATCTCAAGGTAAGCCATAGGAGAGATAGCAGGGCTTTCTCAGGTTTTTCCTAGGTGTGGCCACAGGCATTCATATGCACATGATCTTCTGTATTCCCAGGAATATATTAGTGCTTTGCAAAGCCTCCTCTGAACATCTCGTTTCCCAGTTTTTCTTTTTAAGTGTGTTTTGGTCAGCCCCACATTTGCTCCAACTGGCATCACCACCTCAGGCAGCTGTGATGTTAAAATATTGCCACTGATTGTTTTTGACAAATGCCCTGGGATAGAACTGTTCTCACAGAGAGAGTTATGAGTCAGGTCAAATAAAGGCAAGCCTTGAGAATGGAGCTTTTCCAGGGAGTTGTCAGTCAGGTCCAATAGTATAACACTCTGGTGATTGGGATTTTTAGGGAAAATCAAACCTTTTCATCCTTTATTGGCAGCTAGGCTGCTGATTTTCACAGCTACTATGGTTTAGAGGCTGTTGTTTTTTAAAACTATGGCAGGACTGATGAGAGGATAAAGGGAATTGAGCAAGCAAAATGCCACAAAGCATGTGTTTTTATGAGATTCAGTCATTTTTCTTGAATATTGCTGCAAAACTTTGGTAAACATCTAGAGTGCTGAAAAGATAAATTTTGACCATTTTATCCAATGTTATTGTTGCTTTTGTAGAGGTTTGGATTTTTGGAGGCCCTTACACTGCTGTCTCAGAAGTGGTTCCAGTTAATATATTCTTACTGGGTTATTAAATTGGTGTATATTTCTAGGAGGATTTTTTCCCCTCTTTAGGGGAAATTTTACTAAATAACACTTTCCCCACATTATTATTTAACTTACAACTCTGTGTAATTAAAACTCAAAATTCCTTGGAAGCAGAAATAAATCCTTATAAATAATTTTCAACCTATTAGGAATATATTTGCTAATTTCTTGAGAATAAATGTTAATCATTGTTGGCTATAGGGTTGAGTAATAATAAAATAAAGGAGATAGGCCAGGAACCCTGAGAACAAATTCTTGACTATCCCATTGTACCATAGGGTTTAGCTTTGGGCATCACTTTTTTTTTTTTAACACAACAATGGCAGTTTGCCATAATTTGCTTTTCAAAGGGTAGTAGGACAATGTGGTTTTTTAAAAATTTTTTTGTGTGAGGAAGATTGGCCCTGAGCTAACATCTGTTGCCAATCTTCCTCTTTTTGCTTAATGAAGATTGTCGCTGAGCTAATATCTGTGCCAATCTTCCTCTATTTTATGTGGGATGCCACCACAGCACAGCTTGACAAGGTGTTCTAGGTCTGTGCCCAGGAAATGAGCCTGCAAACCCTGGGCTGCTGAAATGGAGCATGCAAATTTAACCACTATGCCAGTGGGCCGGTCCTCAAACAGTAGTAGGACAGTGTTTTAATATTCGAAATATAGAGTTTTCTTCAAGATTTTTAAGTCTTTTTCACGTGTAAGTTATTTTGCACTGAAATAAGCACCTGCATCTAAAAATGATATGACTACAGTTTCCCTTTAATATGGTGTTTTGTAATGCCAAATTAGCAGCTATTTCAGAAAGTTTTTGAGAACAGGAATCTGCAGAGAAGCGTTAATCCGGCCAGTTTTCTGTGTCAGCACACTCTATGGGGACTGTCACAGGCATTTATACATTTTTCACTATTAGAGATAATTGGCGTATTGGAGACTAGAAAGTATCACTATCTCAGTGTCCAGAATGGTATTTGAGTTTTTAACGTAGGTTTCCACTTCTAACTTCTAAAAACAGAAACAATCTACCTCTACACTCAGCCTAGACATTGAGAACTGAAACTACACCTTATGTGTTGAATTGCATCTCTTCAAAAAATACGTTGAAATTTTAATCCCTAGTACCAGTAACCATGAGATACCTAATATCCTTTTTAAAGTTCCTTTCCTGTTTAAATGAACAATTAAAAACAACATGAAATTGGTAAACACAGGAGCCGTAGAGTATGAATTTCAGGGACATTGGTAGAATTTGATATTTATTATCTGGCCTGAGTTGAGTGGATGCTGAGATAGTAATAAAGGATGGGCCTCTGGCAGTCCATGCCACATAATAATGCTGGAGTTAAAAAAGTCATTATCTGTAGTCATCTGAGTTGAAGTAGCCCATGAAGATAAGAATTTGGGGGATCAAAGATGCATGAAGAAACACTGTGATGATGAAATTATTCTGTATCTTTGTGACAATAGTCAAAAGCAAATCAAAATTACACACTTAAAAAGGTGAATTTTGCCCTGAATAAATTATGCCTCAGTAAACCTGATTAAAAACACGAGAAGAAGAAGAAGGAGGAGGAGGAGAAATGTCAAGAGCTCCAACCTTTCTAGGAAAGCGGTTTGGGTCATTTAATTGCATGAATAGCTACAACTTCATAGGGAACCAGCTGAAGGCAAAGGATCTTGGAAGAGAGAATTCATAAAAGACAGCAATGGCCTCAAGGCCAGTTGCAGAAAAAGACCTGTGTTATTTACCCATGCTATGCCATGTATGTTAATCTTGCTTAACTAATTTTCTTTGCTTTCTTCTCTGTCTCATTTTGTTATAAAAATAATATATATGTAATATATTGCTATTCAATGGGTAGAGTTTCAGTTATGCAAGAGGCTTAAGTTCTAGAGATCTGCTATCCAACATTGTGCCTATGATTAACAATACTGTATTATGTACTTAAAACTTTGTTAAGCAAGTAGATCTCATGATAAATGTTCTTACTGCAATTAAATAAGTAAATAAATAGTATATTGATGATGTTATGAAGAACTATAAGGTGCCTGGAATTTCCCCTACTTGCAAGCTAACAAGTTAGCCAGGCAAAGTTTCACAGATACTGACAGAAGACATGAAACTCATGGGTCAGAGACAAAGGACTTTATCACTCATGCATAGTATAGCCAGCAGCATGGGTTTCTCATTCTTATTACTTCCTCCTACCCCCCAGATCTCATGGGAGTGATGCAGAGAGGCCTACTTGATGCTGCACGTGCAATGAATTTGAATCAATACTAAGGACTCACAAGCTTAGGAAACCCCAAAATTTTATTTGAAAGTGGCTGCTCACAAATATGCCCAACATTTGCCCCAGAGGAGGACATTATTTTTATTATTCTGGTCAGGAAACAAATGTACCTTTGCACCAGTAGGAAGAGGTATTATCTTCCAAGACTGTCTGATATACAAACATCCATAAAACAATGTGGAACAAAAGCATCAGTGCTTCTTCTCAAAATGTGCAAATCATGAAAGTCTCACGGAGGATTGTTTGCCAACTTTTGTTAATTTTATAATCAACTTGTTACTTTACAGAATTGGGAATCAGGATAAGAATTAAATTAAAGGAGCAGTGAACATAACCTAGAAATCCTCAGAGTTGCATATGCTATCCAATGAGATTTGAGTTGACTCTTTTGAGTTTGAGGTTTTTTTGAGTGAGAGCTTCTTTCCATTCACCTTCCCTTCTCTGTTTCTGTCTCTTTGTTTGTGTGTGTCATGAAGATTGGCCCTGAGCTAACATCTATTCCCAATCTTCCTCTTTTTGCTTGAGGAAGATTGTGGCTGAACTAACATCTGTGCGAATCTTCGTCTATTTTACGTGGGATGCCAGCACAGTGTGGCTTGACAAGCTGTGCTAGATCTGCACCCAGGATCTGAACCTGCAAACCCTGGGCTACCGAAGTGCAGCATGTGAACTTAGCCACTACGCCACCAGGCTGGCCCCTCTATCTTTTTTTAACATACTTTAATCATTATCACTTATTTTTCCCTCATGTGACAAAATATATACTTTAATTTATATAGTCTATTGTTTCAGTGTTCCCTCTCCTGCCTGTTTATAAACTCCACAATGGTAGGAATCTTTATCTGTGGAGGTCACAATTGTATCCTCTGCAGCTGCTTAGTGACAGGCACCTCGTATGCAATTTATAAATATTTGCTAAATAAATCTCAGCAGCTGAGGAGTATGTGCAGTGGACATATATCATTGCTTTTGTCACCTGATGCAAAAACCCTTTTCATCTGTGGGGAATCTCCACTTGAGGTAGCAAAGCCTATTTATCACCATGGCAACATCCACAATCACAATGTTTGCTATCTCTGCTTCCCCTGGAGCTCAGGTATGGGCGTGTGTTCTAGGCTGCAGTCATCAATAGGTCACCTCTAGTCCTTGAAAGAGAAGCTAGTGATGCAGTAAAGCATGAAGGCACAGGATCCATTTTGGCAAAGATGGTGGCAGCAGAAGAAGCTAGTTCTAGCTCCTAGAAAGAGCCGTGACAGCTGCTGTCTTGCAGCATTGGATGCCTGGCATTGTTTTGGCCATGGTGTCATTCTCCAGGCATATTCACGGACCCAGTTTAACAGTGTACTTGCAGGTATTGCTCTTGGCTCCTTGATCTCCAAGTCTGTGCTTCCAGCCCTCTCAGAGATTTTATAAGTAATCAAGTATTCTTTTAATTAAATCCTGTAATGTCTAAATTAGCTAAAGTTGTTTTCTGTTGCTTACCTTTAGGTATATCAGGGTACTGGGAAATTTTCAGCAGCATACAACACAAAATCTAGCTAAGGTCTATAGGTAGATTTTCAAATGTGTTCGTCAATGTTTTCTTTACCCCTTTCAATAATACACATAAAAATGCATATAATGATAAATAATAATAAATGTATGTAATAAAAAATTTGTAACCTAACCAGAACAGCGGCGTAATAAATTTAATTTCATAGATTAAAGAGGAATTAAAAAATAGAGTTACAAATGAATCATGTGGTATTATTTTTATTTAATGTACAAAATGTGTTAATTTGAATAATCTGAAGAGTTTTATAGGAGATTCAATGCAAATAACTTGTACATTCACAAGGCAGAATGCTCTAGGAATACTTGAGAAATTTTAAGACTGATTTTTTTAATGCTTTGTCTCTCTCTATCTAGAACACATCTCTAAAACATATAATGCAGTCAATGCAAAACTATGGCAAAGGGAAGTCAACTATGATGATTGCCGCTCTCTATTTATTAGAAATGGCTTAGTCCAAAACACATACATTATGTTATGGTGCTAAATCACTAACGAGGAAACCTGGTCTTCATCCCATTTGATCATATCTTAGAAGCTTCCTATATGGAGAATCTCCCATATAAATAATGCCAGCAGTTTTGAAGGCCACATGCTTTTCTTTGCCTTTTCATATTTTACATCAAATTAATTTCAAACATGCAAATATCCTTTTCATAACTCAACGTGCTACAGTAAACTGAAGAACAATTTTTGGAAAAAGGAGGTGGCTTGGATTGAACAGATTCCATGCATTTCTGTGCTAATTTGGGTTGACAGCTCAATGATTGTTCTATACACCAAGTTAAAATAGCAGAAACAAAGACAGCTGGGCAGCAGCCCCTTGAAGAAGTTCTCTGCTTCCCTCTGCTGGATGCTATGGGATATCTATGCCTTCTGTAAGATTTTACCCATGGGGAAATAAGCTAATGTTGGGAGAAATGTTTGCTTTCGAATCATAATTTATATGTGTGTTCTAGCTGATGGAAGGGTATCAAGAATAAGTTAATTTCAACACAGAACTGTTAAAAATGTGGACATGAATTATTTTTGGATTTATGAATTGCCAAAGATGATACCTTAAGAAATACTCCTTTTTCAGCATTATGTTTGGGAAGGGTGTAAAGATAATTTGCTCCGTCTTTATAATTTGCAAGGGATTTTCTTTTGCTTATCTGATGTTTAAAAGTAAGTCAATTCACTTGTTTCTAAATAACTGGCAGCCTTCCTGAACTTAGTATTCCGTTTGACTGTTCTTTATTAAACAACTACATATTTACTGCTTGTTTTCCTCAAATAATTTAGGAGACATTCCTAAGAGGAGGAGGAGGAAAAAGATAAAGAGTGAGAAATGGACTTACAACACATGTGAGCTTTATCAATGAGAGAAAGTAAAATCAAGTCAATAAGTATTTATTGAATTCTGTCTCGGTAAAAGGTTCTTTTTGTAAAAGTCCTGAGGTATAATCAACAATACGGATCTAAGAATTGAGGAAGATAATTTCTCTCTCTCAGTCTTGTCTTTATTCTATCTCTCTTTTTTCTCTCATTTCCTGACAATGTAAATAGTAAGAATAAAACTACAAACCTAGGGTAAGCAAAGGGAAGAAATATTGTAAAAAGCTGTAATTTGAATTATGTGCTTATTGTTTAACACTTAGAAAAGTCAATTATACATAGCACATAAAATAAACTATGAAAATTCTGCCAGGAGTGTCTTCAAGATCCACATTTTGAGTGGAGCCAGATAATTAATTGCCCCTTGGAAGGGCCTTAGAAGGGAAATAAGCAGCCTTTGAATATTATTCCGAGTATGAGAAGGTGATGTCATGAGAAACAAGGAAAGGCTGGATACAAAGATGGTAGTGTAAGTGTGGGTGGAATTAGTCATCTTGCTTAGCAGAAAAAGAGGGAGAGCAGAGGATGAAACCTCCTAACTGTCGTTTATCAGCATGATTCTCATGTCCTATAAAGTTGCTGTGAAAAGGAATAGGATGAATGTTAGCCCCTGTCTATCTTCAGAGAAATCTCATTCCAATCAGGGTCAGCCAGGCAAAGAGAAACTACATTTGGTATTTCAAGAAGGAAAGAATTTGATGGAGACAATTAAAGTCTTGATTTTGGAGTGATGTCAGCATCATGGTGGAATGAGTTATTCCCTTTGTCCTATCTAAAACTAAACCAACATCCCTTAACCTCCAGAGGATTCCCTACATAGCACAACAGGCTGCCTGAGAGATCCATGCAGCTATACTTCCGAAGGTGAGTGGACTGGACCCCAGGAAGCAGTGGAACTAGGAGAGTGGCTCCCTCTTCTGCGGCAGACGTCCAGGTTATGGATTCTAACACGGCAGTCAGCATGACTGTGAATGGAGGCAAGGGCAGCCTGGCACACATGCAAATGCTTGAAGAGCAGGGTAGCTGGCCATGGGAGTGCCCACTGAGCCAGGGTGACCCTGCCTGTGCAAACACTTCCTGCCCAGTAGCAGCAACTCAGCTAGCACGAAGGTGTCCCACCTAGGCAACACGCCTGCCCACAGGAGTGAGACCCACCCACTGAGCGCTGCTGCCCAACCCCTGCAAAGGCACCTCACTGAGCGCCTGCAGCCCAGCCTTTGCCAACATAGAGAGACTGACTGGCACAACTAGGAGTAGATGAGGTGGGAATAGAAAAACTAGCACATACCACACCCACTCCCCCATTGGTGGCAGGTGGAATCTTCAGACAAAAGCCACAGGAAGCACAGCAGAACCAGAGACCCAGATGCCCGTGGCTGAAACCTTGACACCAGCTTCACCAACAGCAGGATTGTAAACAAGTTCCTGGGTCCCCAGGCTGCTTCCAGCACAGTGACACCCATGAACCCAGCATCCCTGGCAGTGGTGCAATCAGCACCCAAGCCAACCTGGGAACAGCAGCACGGGTGGTGCACAGGACAGCAGCATTGGAGCATGTGGAGAGCCAGTGGAGGAACAGGAGACCCAGGTTATGAGAACCAAAGTAACCAAAACTGTACCCAAATAAGGAAAGGTGGTTACTACCACAAATACGCCCGCAGAGGATCAGTGCATGAAACACCATGAAGAACTACAGTAACACTGCAAAACAGAAGGAAAATGACAATTCTCCAGAAACTGAACCTGAAGTCACAGAAGATTACAATCTAACTGATCAAGAATTTAAAATAGCTATCATAGAGAAACTCAGTGAGTTCCAAAAAAAATCAAAAAGACTGTTCTGTGATCTCAGGAATAAAATTAATGAGCAGAAGGAACACTTCACCAAAGAGATTGAAGCTCTAAAAAAAAAAAAAAAGAAATTCTGGAAATGAAGAACACAATTAATGACATAAAAAATAACATAAAAAGGCATAAAAAAATAGAGTAGACCTTATGAGGGAGAGAATTAATGACGTTGAAGCTAGAAAGGTAGAAATGCTTCAGGTGGAGGAGGGGAGATAACTAAGATTTTATCAAAGAATGAAATAAAGAGAGAGAGAATCAAAGTCTTCAAATCTTTTAGAAGGGCAGCAAAGATCACCAGAGTCAGAGCAAGCATTGAGAAAACCAGAAAGAACTGGACTGTTGGCCACCATCTTGACTGGCTGTACCCCTGAAGTGCTGATGCTCAGTGAGATGCCAGCTCTTTATATATTACGTAGCCAGTACTTCTTCCTACATGTCATTGACTCAACAAAGTCTTCATGTCAAGTTTTGCATTTTATGTAGTCTTATCTTTCTTCAGACTTTGTGGCTTCTGGATTTTGTGTCTTATTTAGGAAGATTTTCCCCAATGCAATATAGCAAAGATATTATTCTGTATTCTATTTTTTATAGTTTTCATTTTTAAGTTTAGATTTAATATACCTTGGGTTTATTTTTATATATTCTTCTTCTAGATTGAACTACAGAATCAGCCTGTAAAACTTTATTTAAAATATTCCATACAGATTTTGATTATAGTTGGGTTGAATATATGGATTAATTTTGGAAGAATTTCAATCATTACAATATTGAATCTTTGCAAACCATAAAGTGTCCCTCAATTTATTGTCCTCTTTTTGATCTATCATTAAAATGTTATAGCTTTTTAAATTTAAATTGTATTCTTTCCTTCCTAGATTTATTCCTAAGTATTTTATCTCTTTTGTGAAGGAAATCTTATTTCTTTTATTTTTGCAAATTTGTGGTCACTAAGAAAAACAAGGATTTCTGTATGGTATTTTGGTATCTAGTCACCCTCTTAAACTTGTCTAAGATTTTTAGTTATTTTTCTGATTCTCACATTTTTTTAAGTCTAAAAATAGAGTCAATTTATCTCTTCCTTTCCTACTATTTACACTTCATTTTTTTTCTTGCCTTGTTGCAATAGGTAAAACATTTAATATAATGTTGAACAGCTGGAAGAATAGCAGGTATCTTGTTGTATTTTTGACTGTATTGGAAACCATTCTAATATTCATTATTCGGTATCACTTTTTGCTTCAGTTTTCTAACATATATCATTAGGGTATATTCATTTCTCCCAAGCTGAACAATTTTCACCAGGAATAGCTGTAAATTATTAAGTTATTTTGGAACCTATTGAAATCACTTCATTATGTAGTTTTCTTCTTTACCCTGTAAATCTAGCAAATTAGTTTAACAGCTTTCCTTGTATTGGATACTTTGCACATTCTCTCTTGGATCTTCATAGGAGCTATCAGTTCTGGTTATTTGTTTTAGACCCTCTCCTTAAAACTATTGAGATTTCTGACACGATCTAGTGATTAACAATATTGTTGGTGTTTTATTGTTACAAGTTTGGTCTATTTATCTTGTGAAGTAGGATTTCTTAAGCAATGATTTTTTTCAGACAGTGAGATAAGAAATGAGACAAGGTAAGGAATGAGGCTGGGTTCTCCTGGTTATGGAGTAGGGTATGGGGAGGGGCTCCTCTAGACTCTCAGTCTTTCCTGGTTGTAGGCAGAGAGAATTTGTCCTTTCCAAGTCACGTGGGAAGGGAGAAGCCCAGTCCTCCAGTACAATTTCCTTGGCAGGATAAGCCTTCCTTGAGGTCTGCACACAGACAGAGAAGTATATCTTCCCCGTGGACTAAAGGGATGTAATCTAGTTAACTGCCTGGGATTCCTGGTGAACAGTATAAACTTTTGATCTTCAACTCTAAAACAGGTAGGACTCCTGCCTTTGGGTTTTACATCCTCCCAACACTGTAAACAATGATAAACAAGAAACTGTCTACTCCACACTGACATTATAACCTGAAAGTATGTTGAATTCTTTACGATTGGCATAGTAAATTCTCATTGTTTCAGTTTCTTCAACTTTTTCAATGGGGATAATGATGGTAACCACCTCATAGAGTTGTTGTGAGGATTTAACAAGCAGTATATGTAAAGTACTTAGGACAGTTTCTGAAACCCCCAGATTGGGTGTCTAACTGCAGATGGATATAAACATACATATCAATTTGGAGTTGAACCTCTCCTCATATGGACCATTTGCTGAAACCTGCTCCAAGGTACCTATGTGTATTATTTATCTGTTGTCATATAGCAGATAACCACAAACTTAGCAGCTTTAAACAATGCACATTTAGCATCTCACAGTTTCTGTAGGTCAAAAGTCCAGGCACAGCTTAGCTGGGTCCTCTGCTTGAGACTTCGATTAAGGTGTTGACTGGGCTACATTGTCATCAAGAGGCTTGATGGGGGAAGAATCCACTCCCAAACTTACTAATGTTGTTAGCAGAATTCAATTCCTTGTTGTAGGACTGGAGGTTGCTATTAACTCCTAGAGGCCACCCTCAGGCCTCCAGAGGGTCAAATAGTCTTATAGAACATAATCATGGAGGTGACATCCCATCACTTTTGCAATAGTCTATTGATTAGAAGCAAATCACAAATCCCACCTACAATCACGGGGAGAGGATTATACATCAGTATTAATACTAGGTGGGATGAAGAGGAGTCACCTCCATTCTGCCCATCCCACTACAATTTAATGAAACCTTTGTACAATAGCAAACGTTTATGATTCTGTTAAACAATTTCAGATAGGACACTGAATGTGCTTTTCATTTTTTTAATACAACGTGGACTTTCCATACTATGTGTACTATTTTCTATATTACTTTTTTGTTTAGCAAGATATTTTGAACATGCTTACTATCAACAAATATTCTTGCATAATAGGATTTTTGTACTGGCTGTGTTTTATATCAGACCAAGCAAAGATGGGATTGCATATTGGTGGGGAATATGGGATGGTTCTAGAGATTAAACAACCTTGGGACCCTGGATGCCACTTCACCTTTCTGAGACCCAATCATCCTCCTTACAAATGTGAATAATAATCATATCTACTGAATAGCATGTTATGAGACTAAAATAACATAATGTACAAAACTGTAAGAGCTATTGCTTTCACTATCATCTACTTATTCAATACATTATCTTTAGCATTTAGACTTTTTTTGACTTATTCATGCAATATACAACAGTACGACAAATATTCTATTAAAAAATATTTGAAACATATCTCTAATTCCTGAAAATAAACAACTAAAAGTGGGGTTTCTGCATGAAAGAATGTATATAACTTTAAGTAACGTACTGCAAAAATGCTTGCCAAAAAATAAATTCCACTTTGTACTCCCACCATCACTGTGTAAAAATGCCTTTTATCCCACATTCTTACCAACATTGAGCATTATCATTTTCAGAAAAAAACCCTACAATTTCATATACCAAAACATGGTACCACATTGCTTTAATTTGTTTTTTTGTATTATTTTGCTGCCCATTTCCCTTTTTTTCCTTTGTGAATTACATTGTTTTGAACATTTTGTTTCTGGGCTGTCGATTTTCTCTAATTTATTTAAAAGATTAATTCCTTGGGGCCGATGCAGTGGCATAGTGGTTAAGTTTGCATGCTCTGCTTCAGTGGCCTGGGGTTCACAGCTTTGGATCCCAGGTGCAGACTTGGCACCACTTGTCAGGCCATGCTGTGGGGGTATCCTACATAAAGTAGAGGAAGATTGCACAGATGTTAGGCCAGGTCCAATCTTCCTCACACACACACACACAAAAAGAGTAATTCCTTGATTCTTAAATATGTTCCAATTTTTCTCCAGTTTGAATTCTAAAACTTGTCTTTAACATTTTTAAATGGTCAAATCTATAAATATGTGTTTTGTTTCTGACTTTAATTTTTCTTGAAATAATGTAAATAGTCATCTACATTTCTTTTATTTTTTAAGAATTTGCTTTTTCCATTTATCTAAAAATTATTTTGTCATATGTCTTAGATTGGATCCTCTGAAAGTAAAGCCTGGAATAAGCTTGTTTTGTTCTCCGTGTTTTGTTTTGGCAAGTGATTTATGCAGGCAGTGCAATCAGGAGAAACCTATAGGAGGGTGGAGGAAGCAGGGTGGAGAACAAGAAGAAGATGAGCAGGGATGGGGTTCTGGAAGTCTAGGCTCAGCATCCTCCCTTGCGATTCTCTGGAACTGAAATAGTGCTGCAGAGCCCATCCCACCTTGAGGCAAGCAAGGAGGATTTCATAACTCCCTCAGCAGCCAGTCACTGGAGACTTAAATATAACTCAGAAGTGGCTCCAGTCAGCCAAAACCGAGGAGTTTACAGATGGGAGCCCTTGATAACAAGCCCCACAACTGATGACGGATGGGCGCACCAAACTGGTTAAAAGTATCCAATGGTAATGACTTATTAAAAATTGAAATAACATAATAGCAATATTTAAATAATGACGATAACATCCTTTCCTGAGTTCAGCTCTTCCAGCTTCCGCTCAGTTATTTTTTGCAGCTCTTATCCCTTAAGATGCAACATGAGCACATACTGGCTGAGTAGAGATAATTTAAGTGACGGTATGCTGTAGTCTCATTTTCTCTACTTCTTAAACACTGGCCTGATTTCCTGGAAAGACTAGAACCTCCTCAATTCTCTTTCCTCAGTCGGTTCCTTCCCAGCGTTGCCCTCCATTATTCATGTAACTAGACTCCTCCTTGATTCTAACACTGTCTAGTAAATTTCCCCAAGCCCAAGAAAAAATGTGACTTAAGCTGAAACTGAGACCCCTGTGATATATAGAGGGATTTACCTTCTTCTTAATAGTAGACATTTTATTGAAAACAAATTCAAATGGATATGAATAGAAAAGTCATGTGATAGTGTGTTGAAAGCCAGCTTTTCCCCTGCTTTGTTGTTCCTGTATACACTTGTTAAATTGGGGACAAATTCATTTTCCATGTAAGTTTTCACAGATCAACTCTGTCATGAGTGGTAGCAGTAAGGAATGAAACCCAGAATTCTAAACAGAAAAGAAAGGAAATATGAAATCTTTTCTATATGAAAAATAAAGTAGAAATAAGATGGAAATTATACAGAAAGAGACTCTCTGAATGCCAAGTTTAGCAATAGAAAATGTTTTGTAATATGCTTCTGCCTGTGGCTTGCAGCCTGACTCCTGCGTCCCATTACGTAGACCTTGCTTCAGCCATTTTAAGCTGCCAGCAATTCTTCAGAACCGTGCTGTTCCCTTCACAAATCATGCTTTTCTTTGTCAAACTTTCTCCTGTTTTCCCCAAATACTTTTGTATCTGCCCTAGAAGCCTAGCCTCTGGTCAAATTTAGTTATCCATCCTCAGTGTTTTCTTGGCGCCCCAGGCTAGTCTCTGCAATGCCACTCACTACACTGCTGTAATTTTTGAATAGGTTGCTGTATTCCTCTTAGAACACAAGCTTCTTGGGGATATAGACTGTGTCTAATTATCTTTGTCCTCCTCAACGACTAGCATGGCATCCACACCTAGTGAGTCACATTCAATTATGTGAGTTCTTTTTCTTCAAATGGCGATGTTTCAGCAATGGCCTTTCTGTTGTGTTTGCAGTAAAATCAGAAGGAATCATTGTTTGGTCCCATTTCCCTATCGATGCATCTCCAAATGCTCACATTATATACCAGAAGAGCAGTCTTTACGTATTTACAGAACTTTCTCTTTTTCCACATCTTCTCCTTCCTTAATTATTCTTTGTCTTTGACATTGGTTTCCATGAGCAACCAATTTGAGGGCAATCTTCTGTCCTTTTGCCCTTTATACTTGACCATTATAATGGTCCATTTCATGTGTCAACTTGGTTAGTCTGCAGTCCCCAGTTAATCATTCCAACACAAGTCTAGGTGGTGTGGTGAAGGCATTTTGTAGATGTGATTAACATCTACAACCAGTTTACTTTAAATAAAGGAGATAATCCTTGCTAATCTCAGTGAATCTGATCCAGTAAATTGAAAGGCCTTAACTGCAGAACTGAGGTTTTCATGAGGAAAAAGAAATTCCACCTGTGGACAGGAGCACATCTCCTGCCCAAGAGTTTCCAGCTTATCCTTCCTGATGGCCTGCCCTTTGGAATTTGGACTTGCCTAGCCAACCTTCACAATCATGTAAGCCAATTCCTTTCAATCTCTCTCTATTTCTCTATCTCTCCATCCATCCATCCATCCATCCTACTTGGTCTTTTTCTCTGGTGGAACCCTGACTGCTATAATCACATTGAATCTTGAGGTGAAATGGACCTTAGAACTTCATATGAGAGGCTAACCTCTGTGGACTGCATCAACAAGGCCGCTTAATACTCTGTATTCAGGGTGGATTTAGCCAAAGTAGATCTTGGCAGCAGACACAAGGGTAGGAGGAGAATAAACTTGGAGTAATTGCCTCCCCAGCTCCCTTTCTGCTGAGCCACAGTTTGATGTTCCTCCCCTCAAGGCCATAGCTCCTATAAAGAGGTAGCTCCTGTTCCTTCCAATTGTACCTCCATGTTTAGGGGTCATAATGTCTCCCTGATATTACCATCAACAGAGGGATGCTCCATCCCAAATTGATTTCCTTAAATCCTGCCCAAGCCTTTTCAAATAGACTTTCAATATAGTCTCTTCAATTATCATACTTGAGCAATCCAACTGTCTCCTGCGTAACCTCAGACTGAAGCACCAGGGATACAGAAAAGTTTTGTACATTATTCATCATCACCCGGCCTCTGCTAATGCTAGTACATAGGGGAAGTATTGAAACAGATGAGATGGGAGTGACTGGAAAGTATGAGCCTGGTTGCAAACTGAGAGAATACACAGAACCCCCATCACCATGCACATCTGCAGTGTTAGCTAGAGAGAAAAAGATAGCAAGCGATAAAATTAAGTTTATTTGATGCTCTACTTATCCTAAGAGGACAAGAAGAAAAACCAAGTGACTAAAATACAAATAATATTATGGGCAAGTTAAAGGACCATTGCTAAAATAAGCACATCCTACAGCTCCTTGGATATGAAATAACTTTATAAGTTGAACATTTTCATCCAAGAATTTCAATGCAAATGACAAGGGCATCACGCAAACGTGGGCCTGTAGACTCACAATATACTCCTTATGTAACTAGAGAGACTGCTTTGTGTTTTAAGAATTTTTAAATCATTCTTCTAATGTTTGTTATGTTAAATATCACAGTTGTCAGTTCAGTTCATAATCATTAGTTTTTCTTAATACATTGGATAAAAATGATCAAGTTTCTCAATTCTTTGTTAAAATTGAATCTAATTTATCCTACATTCTTGGAGAAACCAAAGTAAGGAGAAACAGTTAATATATGATGGGGCATCCTAAGTGCTACATTTCTGGACCAGCTGGCAATATTTTAAGAACTCAGTTTATTACAAAGATTTCTCAAAGGAAAGATATAATAATAGATAATGATCTCAATTCTTTTTTTTTTTTTTTTTTTTTTTAAAATTTTTAAAGATTTTATTTTTTCCTTTTTCTCCCCAAAGCCCCCCGGTACGTAGTTGTGTATTCTTTGTTGTGGGTTCTTCTAGTTGTGGCATGTGGGACGCTGCCTCAGCATGGTCTGATGAGCAGTGCCATGTCCGCGCCCAGGATTCGAACTAACGAAACACTGGGCCGCCTGCAGCGGAGCGCGCGAACTTAACCACTCGGCCACGGGGCCAGCCCCAATGATCTCAATTCTTATACTCATAGCATTTAGAGTTGTTCAAAGCATTGCTTGAGACCTTTTCAATGGTCCACAATACACTGAATATAAAAGGTCAAGTAAGAAAATTAGAATTGTTACAATTTCATTACATTCATAAATATTTTCGTTAAACATTTAAAAGCATCTGATTTTCTTAAACAGTTTAGAAATCTAAACATTTTCTGCACTACTGCTTTTAAAACAAGAACTTTTACACCAAAATATATGGTATCATACAGTTCATGTGCCATAGTCTATATGGACTTCACCTTTCACAGTGTTACATTTTATATTGCTAATAAAAGTTTGAAAATCATTTAGAGTTTTGGTTCAGAAGGATTAGTTCTTGATCTACTTCTGAACATTCATTATGTGCCAGAAACTTCGGTAGCCTTGAAAAGACTTGGAAATAAAAATATAAGAAGCTAGACACACAGACCTGTAAGCGAACGATTTCAATTCCAGTTGATGACTGCTTCGTTGGAGCATGTCAAAATGCATGGACGCCATGTATACTTTTGGACCTGTGCCTACCTGAAAAAAGCAGGAAAGGCTTTACAGAAAAGAAAGCAACAGAATCAAGACTTAAAGAATAACTAGGAGTTGGCCAGGAAGATGAGTGGAGAAAGGCATTCAGATTATCTATTCTTATTACTTCAACTATCATGTTAACATCTCTGAAAAGTTTATCTTTGCCTCAAATCTATCTCCTGCATCAACACATATCAAATTGCTAATAGATATCTCCATTTAGATATCCCAGTAGAACCTAAGTTTTACTACATCCAGTCTCATCTCTGCCCAGTCCCTCTATAACCTGTTCCTTCTCTGTGTTCTCCATATCAGTAAATGGCATCACTTTCTGCTCAGTTGAACAAGCAAAACTCTCTGGTGTTGGCTTGGAATCCCCACTTTCTTTCATATCCCATATTGAATGAGGCACCAAGTTTAGCCAATCATACTGCTATCATTTCTCCCAAGTCATTCAGTTTTTTCTCCATATGTCTATGTTTTGACTCCAGTCTTCACATTTTCTCCTGTGAAATAGAACAATATTCTTATTGACCATCCTACCTCCATCCGGTTCCTCCAATTTTATTCTGCAAACTACCACTAAGGCTGCCTTTCTGAGAAATACATTTGATTACATCTCTTCCCTCTTTGAAGTCTTTAAATGGATTCTCTTTGTTGCTGAAATCATAGCATAAAAAGCCTTCATGACCTGGATCCTTCTGCCTTTCCAACCTCATTTCATCTCTCTACCTCCCTGTAACCTACTCTCCAACAGGCACTGTGCTTTATCTATTTTTGTGTCTTTACAGATGTTCTAATTCTGAGTGACCCTGAAATCTCTTTCCATCCTTTGCTAACTTCTGTTTGCCCTTCAAAATTCAGTTCAGTGTCACTTTTTCTGGGAAAACTTTCCAGTCCATATTCCATAATTCACACTCTCCCTCCCACTTTGCAGACAACTTGGAGTTGTCATACTGCATTTTAACTCTCTGTTTTCTGACCTCTTTCCTTCATTAGACTTTGAGCTCTAAGGTACATCTTTACGACAACTGGTAAATAGTCATTTATTTTGCAATATAACTTTCTTCACATAAAGAAATCGTTTTATTTTCTCAAGGAATTTAAATATGGGATAACTTTTTGAAAATTTTCATTTAGGGGTGCCCACACTTTTCTTCACCTAGCTGTCAGATATTCTTAAAAGAATGATGTGAGAAATAAACGAGATAAAAACTGGATAAATGGCAGCATTCTTCAAAATTGCACGTTTATAAAACACAAATATGCATTTATTCTAAAAATAGGTATGGAGTATCTACCATATTTCAGTTAGTGTACCAGGACTGCAATGACAACAGTTAATAAAGAAGATGCACCAAAGCCTCTATGAGCTTACATGACTTTATAGTGCTGTATTGAGGGCTTGGAGACAAATTACCTAAGTTCGATTGGGGACTCTTATACTTCCTAGCTATGTAAACCTGTACCTTGGTTTTGTCATCTCTAAAGTTATAAACTAGGAACCTTATAATGAATTTAGAGTCTTAGTTTAATGTATCATGGTTTATTAGAGCTTTAAAAACTGATTCATGTTCTTTATCTCATTCAAAAAGGCTTTCTCAGATTGATAATATTATTCTATCAGAATCTGGTTACGTACTAAAATATATGAATACATGTGAAGTTCTGAGAACACTGCTAAGTACATAATATATTTTCAAAAAATATTGATCATTATTAATGTTGCTATTTAACACAAATCTTGTTGGATTCTATCTGGCTGGCACACATAACTAATGAGAATTCAGAATCCAGCTCTTTGGTCTCTTCTCCATACAACTCACAGGAACTCATATTGAACTTCCAGTAAGGCGCTAACTCTAAGGATCAGTATGATAGTATATATTACAGGTGCACAAAATAAGTGAGTGGATAAGTGAGTAACCCAGTGAGAACACTCACCCATTAATCACATCATTTTGTGAGAACATCCTGACCACATGTTGATTTCTCTGAAAGAAAACTCCAACTCCAGATGCTCTGGTTAAAAATCAGACAACTGTTGGGGTTGGCCCAATGGCGCAGTGGTTAAATTCTCACACTTTGCTTTGCAGCCCGGTATTTGCAGGTTCAGATCCTGAGTGTGAACCTAGCACTGCTCAGCAAGCCATGTTGTGGTGGCATCCCACATAAAATAGAAGAAGATTGGCATGGATATTAGCTCAGTGACAATCTTCCTCAATCAAAAAGAGGAAGATTGGCAACAGGTGTTAGCTCAGGACCAATCTTCCTCACACACAAAAAAAATTAGACAACTGTCTAAAACAGGAAAATCGATAGAGAAAGAAAGTCAATTAGTTGTTGTCCAGGCCTGTAGGGGGAGGCGGAATGATCAGAGAAAAATAGGAAGTGATTGCTAATTGGTACAAGGATTCTTTGGGGAGTGAGGAAAATGTTATAAAATTTAATTATAGTGATGACCACACAACTCTGTAAATAAACTAAAAACCATTAAATCGTATACTGTAAATGGGTGAATTCATGATATGTAAATTGTAAATCAATAATGCTGTTTTTTAAAAAAAGAAAAGTAAGTGAGAAAAATTTGGACATCTAGCAAACATCCTTTTGAAGGAGTGAATGAATGAATTTGAGAAGATAGTTAAAACTGAGAAACATCATGTTATTTCCCAGGTACAGGCAGATGTTTTTATAAACTCTTTTACATTTCACCTTCTGGCTCACAGAAGGCCACTTAAAATAAAATAGTGACTTCGTTTTAGGCTTAGTTTTAGTAACTGTAGAAAGTCAGCGTTTTGATAAGAAGCTAATTATACATGACTGGCCTCTAGTGGTGAACATTGGAACATTTTAAGTACATGTAGCCACGTTAGAGCAACAGTCCCGTGCAGTGTGCTGTGTTGTAGACTTTAAAACCCCTTGAAATAGTTTGCCTCACTCGGCTTTCACAAAAGTGCTATGAGATTCATCTTATTATTCCTCCTATGGTGGAAAATAATAAAATATAGTAGATACTATCTGTGCATCATTTTGTCTCCCCAGTGTCTGCCCATCTCATTTTTTTTTCTGGATGAGTATTATAGTGAAAGGACACTGCCTTTCTGATCACAAGAGCCAGCTTATGATCCCCAGATGGTCTGGTCCACTTGCCTCCTATGACTGGCAGGAGCAGTAGCCCATGAGCTGGACGTGTGACCCAAACTGACCTAGTCAGCAGCTCCTTAGTGCTGCTCAGAGATTTTCAAACATGAGTAGTTAACAGAAGGCCCTTTTTGGTCATAAGCTGTAAGTATGTCACTCCAGAGCTGCCCATGGACATGCGTCCTTCTATACAGTGAGGCTCATGTTAGAGAATAAAGCCGCCCTGGAGAGGAAATTAGAGAAAAGCAACAGAGAGTACCGACACTAATGGAACCCAATTTTAGGATCCTGTAACCCTCCCTGAGGCAAGCACTGTCCTTATCCTTCCTGTGTTATGGAACCTGGGCCAACAAATTAATTTTTTCTTTAGGATTCAACAAATTGGTTTTCTGTGGCTTGCAATCGAGCAATTGCTTCAAATACAATGAGGAAACAAAGCAATGGCTTGCCTATGTTGATACATTAATGAATGAGGTTTGAAGTTGAAGTACGCACACGGCTCCTCTGATGACAAGTCTTGTGCTCCTTCCTCCAAACCACACTCTCCTGGAAGTATGTTAACACAGTATTATTATTGTTATTTTGCTTTTTAACGTAAATTCCAGGAATGTCACCTTAAGAAGTGATATCTACCTACAAAACTTCGAGAAATGTTATATTAAGAAGTAGTATCTGCCACAAAAAGTTTACTTTTATCTTGGCATTGATACTTCCATCAACAAATACTATTAATATGATCGTAATGGTATGTTTTAATTCTCAAGCACCAACTTTAAGTGTTCTGCCCATCCCCTATGTCCATGAAATCATTCCTTCTGACCCCAAACAGACAGAAAGTAAAGTAACCTTGCCTAACCTAGGTAAAGTAAAGCTTGTAGTCCCATCCCACCATCTCAAGAGAAGAGAGGTCTTTCAGATATCCAACCAGTGCAGTTGACCAAAAATTACATCCAGTGAAGCGCTGAACGCTCATTCCCAGATACTTAGGAAAACTGAACAACCATTCTGGATAAATGTGTCATCTGTCTGCTTCGTGTACCTGAATATGGCTTTTTGACGACTATTATATTTTCCCCAAATAACAGGCACTTTAAAGGTATGCTATACTTCATCATTTCTCAACTTTCTGTATCATCTTCTCTCTGCCTATAACATAGACTTCAGCATTCTGTTACAATGCATCAAAGCCCTCTAGCATTAATCTAACCAGCATCCAAAGTGGTTTTCTAAGTCAGAGTTCAAGTTCAGCATCATGGCTTACATTGTTACTTGGTGCATGTCATGTTACCATGTTTACAGGTTAACTGTCATGAAAAGTTCCCATGAAAAAGGTTTGGCACCCTCCCCTTTGACATGTAAACTGTTTTGCAGCTGGGATATCACCTTGACAATATGAGGCAAGAACCCAGCTTATAAACAGAAAAAAATACAATGGCTTCTTCCCCAAGCTTTACTAAATGTTCAAACTTTACTAAATAAATCCAAAGATCACATGGGGGTATGGAATTCTGGGGCGAGAAGTAATAATTATGACTAAATCAATAATTCATTGAAGAATTTCTACAAAATGAACAAGAGAACAAGTCTTGAGATTGAAGTGGCCCTTTGAGCAACCACAAAGAAAAAGCACTTAAAAGACCCTCTCTTAAACATGTACTACTATAGCTTCTGAAGTTAAAAAGAGGGCCAGCCCTGATGGCTTAGTGGTAAAGTTTGGCACACTCTGCTTTGGCGGCCCTGGGTTTAGTCCCCAGGTGTGGACCTACACTACTCTTCTGTCAGTTACCATGCTGTGGCAGTGGCCCATGTACAAAAAGAGGAAGATTGGCAGCGGATGTTAGCTCAGAGTGAATCTTCCTCAGCCTAAATAAATAAATAAATAAATAAAAATGAGGGAAAAAAATCAGAACGGCTAGCATCAAATTTTTCAACTGAAAATCTAAGTGACAAAAAGTTTTTGACATTTTTCTCAATTCTGAAGAAAGAAAATATTTAGAGTTATAATTTTTATCCCTCCAAATTGTCAATGAAATATGAGGGCAAATGTGTCATAGAACTCATAAGGACTCAAACATGTTGTCACCAACAAAACTGTCTTAGAAAAAAAGGATCAGATTTACTGCAGCAAAATAAAACATAAACGAGGGGGAGAACTGGGGCTTAAGAAACATGAGAGTCAATAAATAGTAAAACTAATTGTTAAATCTTATAATGTATTTACAATATGAAAGTGAAGATTACTAAAGTTTTTCAGAAAGAATTGCTTTCTGATGCAAAAATTAATTGTCTGCAACTAAAATTTCATATGTTTAAACAACAAGCAGTTACTAAAGAGTAGAGTGGATGGTATTCAAATATCCTGGCTTGTTTGAAAAAGAACTTTATCTATACTCATTAGTTTATTATGATGCTTGTAAAAAATGTTAAAATATGTGTCATTAAGCTTTCATCTTGACCATTATGACAATAAAAATAAGAGTACATCTAAACACTAGAGGAAAATGAAGGGAAAAAAATGTCTTTTATTTTCTACCTGACAGTTACATATCCTTTATATATAACTGTTCATCTAAGACTCATAACATCACGGTGAACTATTTGCTATTAATATCCCATTGCATAAATGAAGGTTTATAGGTCATGGTAAATACCAAAACAAAATAAATTGACAAGGAATAAGTATAAACACATGACTATTTAAAATATTTGTGAAAGGTTAAATTCTTACATGAATAAAAAGATGCTCTCAGAGTGAGTAAAATAAATCTGGCTATCTTCTATTTGTATGATAAAACATTTAAGTAATGATACTGGAATATTGAAAGTGAACAAAAGGAGATTACTTAGCTGGAGACCAATATCACCAACCTTTAATACTGGGGTCAAAACTGGAAATGCAACTCTAATTTCAAGAGTTATTATATTGACTTTATCATATTGGAACTGGTGTGATAACACTGTAAACATAAACATCCATCTCTCTGAAAACTGTGCTCCCGGAATATGAGGTCCTTTTATTCACTGTACCTGGAGAAGAGCTATTCTGCTTCTATTATTTGAAACCATTCCCTTGGAACCTGGGCCAAGAGTATAAAATCAAAGATATACTGCTGCATGGTGCCTCTCTCTGTGAAGACCTGCCATCTCCAAGTCTGTGCTCCCAGACCTGGGTGGTTCACAGCAGAAAAGAGGATGTGTAGTGAAGCTGTGCTCGAAAAAGCTAGCGTTCATTTTCTTTGTATTTTAGTTTGCTCTGTAAGCGGACTAAATCATATATTCTCCAAGGGACAAAGGGGCTTAATTTACAAAATCTTCTAAGTAACTGATTGCCTTTACACCATAGGTTCCTGAGTTGGATCATCAGCCACAAATACACTTGCTCGAGAAAAAAGAAAAAAGAAAAGAAAAATCCATTACTTTCTCTATTTTCTGAGAAATTTAGAGAAACAAGGAAATTCATGGGAAATAGGGAATTTCATGATATTAGAGAAATATCAGATCATTATTTTTGTGAAATGCTGTTTAATAAGCACGTATTGCTGCCATCCTATGTTAAGCTTCTTTTTGTTTCTGAATAATGGGATTTCCCTGACCTGTCAGAAGTCTCTGTTGGAATGAAGTTAATGAGGTATATCCAGACCTTTCAGTAAGACTGTTCTCATTCCCTTGATTATGTTCAAGAGGAAGAGATTATACACTTCCTAAATAAAAAAATACAATAGTTAAGCTGACTGCTACACGAACATGTACCATGTGAAACAAGAAAGTTGATTATTATGGAAAGAAAGATGTCTCTTTAATGTAAAGCTTTGTTCTTAATGGGAAAAAATCTCTCTCCTTTCAGTGAAAAAAAAGAATGGGACCACCATTGTTTTAGATCTAAGATAACCTATCCATCATACTAATTTTCACTCATGGGCTGTATTATGCATTTCTGAAATATATGTTCTAATCCCCTTAAACACACACACACACATGAGAAAGAGATATTTTTCTGTTCTTACACATTGCCTTGGCTTCAATAATGTGCCCAAGTTTCCAAGATTCTACTTTCAAAACTGTATCCCTGACATGCACCCTAGACTTTTCTCCATATGTCTCAGGTTCTGATCAGGACACTGTTTTTAATATATTCTCACAGAGCCATGGTGCTACTCTGAGCATTGGTGATGTGCACGGTCTTGTTCCTCTAGGGTCTGCCTTTCCACGGGATTAATGGTACTTTGGTCTCCTGTCCCACCATTGTTCCTCTTCCCCCAGCCCTGCCCTGCCCAGCACAGATGTTTAGATGTAAGTTAGATCAGTCCTCATGCGAGTTTGGTCACCTGGGGCATTTTCCGCTGAGTTTCTGCATTTCTTCTGGGTTCTGAACTATCCATTAAGGTTGATCTTAACCTGTATTTTTGGCTAAATCTTAACGCCCTTAGACTAAGCTTTCTGACATATTTTGTCATTGTTTTATGTAAAATTTACCCCTTTTAGTTAAAAATCTAATATCTGCCAGGCCATAACTATGTAGAACACTGTTAAGTGGAATATTTAATAGGATCTTTTAAAAGCTTTGTTGAATAAAATTTATACACCAAAAACTCCCGTCGTTGTAAGTATACAGTCAACGATTTTTAGTAAACTTATAGAATTGTGGCACTATGGCTACAGTTTGATTTTAGAGTGTTTTCATCAGCCAAAAAAATTCTATGAATCCATCTACAATCAATACCCAAAACCATTCCCAGTGCCAGAAAACCGCTGTCTCTAAAAAACTGCCTTTTCTGGATATTTCATACAAATGTAATCACACACTATGTAGTCTTTTATCTGGATTTTTCCCTTAGAGTAACGTTTTTGAGATTCATGCACATTGTAGCATGATTCAGTACTTTATTCCTTTGCATTGCTGAGTAGTATTCCATTTTACAGATAGAACACATTTGTTTACCTATATACCAGGTGATAGATATTTTGATTATTTCCAGTTTGGGCTATTATATAATGCTGCTCTGATCATTCACAGTATGGACATATGTGGACGCATCTTTTCATTTCTTGTACGTAGATTCCTAGGAATGGAATTACTGAATTGTTTGGTAAGTTTAAGGATGACCTTTTCAGAAGTTGTCAAACTAATTTCCAAAGTAGTCATTATTGTCAAATATGCATGGGATCAGTTTCTCCACATTCTCACTTCAGTTTTTGTCACTTGGTTTGTCTGTTTTCTTATTATAGCAATTCTAATGGGATGTAATGGTATGCCATTTTACTTTTAATTTGCATTTACTAATGATTAATAATATTGAACACATTTTAATTCATATGTCTCTGGCAAAGTTTTTTGTTTCGCCCATTTTATAACTGAGATATTCATTTTCTTATTATTGAGTTATAGAATTCTTTATATATTCTAGATACAGTAAGTCCATTATTAGAAATATAATTTGCAAATAGTTTCTCTCAGTTTGTGACTAGTATTTTAATTTTCTTATTAGTGTCTTCTGAAGTACAAAAGTTTTAGATTTTGATGAAGTCCAATTTACCAATTTTTCCCTTTTGGCTCATGCTTTGGCAGCACAGCTAAAAACCCTTAGCTAAATCTATGCATTCTCAGTTAGGTATAGCAGCCCAAAGGGGGTAAATATGGGTTCTTCCCCGTTGGTGAAAAAAATCTTAGCTTAGATTTAAAAAAAATTATGTCTATTGTTTTAAAATTTCTTGGGGAACACAGTTAGATAAAAATATTTAAAAATCTCTTTAAAGGGGTAATAATGAAAACAAAGTTGAGAAACTTTGGTCAAACCCAAGGGTTTCTCCTGCGATTTCTTCTAGAAGTTTTGTAGCTTTAGCTCTTAAATTTAGGCCTAAGATTCATTTGAGTTGATTACGTGCATGATGTTTCAGTGTCTATTTATTTCTATGTTTACATATTTATATGTGGACATTCAATCATTATTCCCACACTGCTTGTTGAAAAGACTGTATTTTCTCCCACTGAATTGTCTTGGCACCTCTTTCAAAACTAACTGATCATAAATGTAAGGGCTGCTTTTGTGCTCTCTGTTTGGTACCATTGATCTAATTATGCCCACCTTTCAGTCAACACCACATTGTCTTTATTACTGTAAGTTTTAAAATTGCGTAGTACAAGTCCTCAACTATATTAGTCTTTTACAAAATTAGTTTTACTATTGCACATCTTTTGTATATCCATATAAATTTTAGGATCAGTTTGTCAATTTCTCTGCTAAGTTCTACTGGGATTTTGATAGACATTATGTTGAATTTATAAGTCAATTTGGGGAGAATCAACATTTTAATAATGTTGAAGTTTCCAATCAGTGAACATGGAATAACCCTCCATTTATTTAAATCTTCTTCAATTTCTCTCAACAATTTTATACTTTTAATGTACACATCAATATATATTCTGTTAAACTTATTCCTACCTATTTCATTCTTTTTGATGACATTTTAAAAAGAATAGTTTTCTTTATTTGACTGTTGTATTGTTCATTGCTAGTATGTAGAAAACGATTGCTTTTTAATAAACTTTTTACTTTGGGATAGTTTTAGTTTTATAGAAAAGTAGCAAAGATAGTAAAAAAGAAAAGGTTTCTATGTTTCTTTATTAACACACTAGCGATAACTAATAACATTAGTCTGGTACATTTGACACAATTAAGGAACTGCTACTGACACATTGTTAACTAAAGTCTATACTTTATTCAAATTTCCTTAGTTTTCACCTACTGACCCTGTTTTATTCCAGAATCCCTACCAGGATAACACAGTACATTTAGTTCTCATATCTCCCTAGGTTTCTATCGGCTGTGACAGCATCTGAGACATTTTTTGTTTTTGATAACTTTGATATTTGAGGAGCACTATTCATGTATTTTGTAGATAGTCCCCCAATTGAAATTTGTCTGATGTTTTCCCCATGATTAGACTGGAGTTGTGGGTTTTGGGAAGTAGGACCTCAGGGGTAAAGTGCCATTTTCATAACATAATATCGAGTGTACCTACTATCAAGCTGACTTATCAATGTTGATGTCCACTTTGATCATGTGACTGGGGCAGAGGTTGTCAGATTTCTGTGCTGAACTTACCTCCACCCCTTTCATATTGTACTCTTGGGAAGGAAGTCTCTATGTACAGCCTACATTTAAAGACTAGGAGTTATGGTTCTCCTCCTCGCGGGTGGAGTATCTACACATTGTTTGCAATTATTCTATATGAGAGATTTTCTATTCCCTCATATATATTTATTTTTTCCAGCATTAATTTCTATAAGTATGGATTAATGGGTGCTATTTTTATGTTTTGGGTTTAGTCCTATACTGCTTTATTTGTTTTGTTGCTCAAATTTTCCCGTCTTTGGCCATTGGAAATTCATTTAGTTGGCATCATGTCCCTGTGACATGCCCCTCTTATTGTGGGGTTTTACTTTGTTTTTGAGTACTTTCTCACTTTCTGGATCTATAAGATGCTCCAGGATCATCTTAGATATTTGTTGTTCCAACCATGGCATTAGACATTTTTCCAAGGAGTCATGGGTTCTCTTATTGGAGAATGATATTAGAAACCAAGATCTGAGTGGTAGACATGCTTATCGCTACAGGCTGTTATTGCTTCTGGGCCCTTTTAGCTGACAGAGCAGGTTAATATATGTATGTATACTAGTCCCTCTGTAGTTCAATTTATAGCTGTAGATATAGATAACTACTTTTTAACAAATAAGTTCACCTCAAATAACACTATAACTCTTCATATGTACTGCAGTGCCTTACAACAGAGTATCCTCAATTCCTCCCTACCACCCCTTATGACATTGTTAATATAGATATATAATATATATATATATATACACATATATATATTTCATATGCATTATATATGTATTTTGTATATATGTCAATATATTCCATATGCACAAGTATATACATTCATTCATTCATTACATCTGTACATATACATTTATATGATTCACAAATATATATCAATATATATTTTATCTATTCCTTAGTTTAAACTTCAAAATGTTGTTGTTTATAATTTAATATGGAATAACTAATTATTGTTATATCTGTATATTACTAAGAGATTTGAGTTAAAATTTCCCAGTAAGATGATGAGTTTGCCAATTCTTCCTTGAATTTCCATCAATTTCTTTTTTGGTATTTATTTGGAGGCTGTGTTAATAGGCACATATATATTTAGAATACCTATTTGGCCCTGGTAAAAGCATCATTTTTTTTAATTTAGTGACACTCTTTAGTCCTAATAGTCTTTTTACTTTGAAGTCTGTTTTGAATAACTGTACTATTTTGTTCAGTATGTTTCTTCGGTTTGGTAGTGTCTGAAAAATAGCATTTAGTTGAATTTTTAACAGCTTTACTGATACATAATTTATATACCATAAAGTTAACATTTAAGGTGTACAGTTCAATAGCATTTAGCATATTTAGAGTTGGACAACCATCATCACAATCTAATTTAGAACATTTGTATCACTCAACACAAACACCTCGTACCAACAGCACACATTCCCCATCACACCGCCTCCCTCTTCTGGACGCAGGCAACCAGAAATCCACTTTCTTCCGCTAGAGATTTCCCTATTCTAGACATTTCTTATAAATAAAATCATACAATATGTAGTCTTTTGTGGCTAGCTCCTTTCACTTAGTATAAAGTTTTTCCAGCTTCATCCTTGTAATATGTATTAATACTTTATTCCTTTTTATTGCTAAATAATATTCAATTGTAGTGGAACTTATTAATCCAACCTAAATATCTGCTACTTTTAATTGCTTCGATTTTTTTTCTTTTTTTTTTTTTGAGGAAGATTAGCCCTGAACTAACATCTGCCAATCCTCTTTTTTCTAAGGAAGACTGGCCCTGAGCTAACATCCATGCCCATCTTCCTCTTCTTTATATGTGGGACACCTACCACAGCATGGCTTGCCACGCGGTGCCATGTCCACACCCAGGATCCGAACTGGTGAACCCCAGGCCGCCAAAGCGGAACATTCCCACTTAACCACTGTGCCATCGGGCCGGCAGTGGATTTTGCTATTTGTGAATACCAGAGTTACATCTCAGACAGTGTGAGCTCAAAGTGGAAATAACTTACAGACCAAATGAATTGCAGGACTTAGTTATAGAAACAGGAGGAACCAGGGAGCCCATTAAAAGTGATTCTTGACACTGTTGGACTGGGGAGCAGAATATCACCCTAAATAGGGGAGAATTTATTGACATAGTCTGTTCACCCATGACTCAAGGTTTAGTGTTCTGGCAAGAACTACTGTGACAATTCAAAGTTGGCTATTCAACCATGGTTTCTTGAATTTTTAACACGGTGATGACTTACAGTAAATAAAGGAGATACTTCCTTAGCATAGTATTGAGGAAGGGGTCAGAGAGTTCAGGAAACTGGATACGTTAGAATGGTTTATGAACTTAAGACCTTTAAAGACCTACATAACTGTGTTCCCTTGAAGGACCTAGTAAATTCCCCCACCATCTGAACAGGAAGACTAACTTCTGTAGGCTGCAGTTGATGGTTGAAAATGCTGCATAGAACTGGGTTCTGTAATCTAAATGAGTATGGTAGGATGCTAGCATGGCAGGAATCAGAGGACAACTGTTAACTGACAGAGGCAAAGTAGCTGTGAGTACCATTATGAGCAGAAAAGCATGATTTGTAGCAAGGGTGTCTTGATCCACAAAGATCTGTGATGAAAGCTAATACATCCTGGTGGCCTTAGGCATGAGATAAATGGACAATAGACTAGAGGGTCACTGAATTTGTATAATTTAAAAAATTAAGACCTGGTGAGCAAAAGACTTATATCAGCTGCTGTAATGGAAAATTATCATCTTTCAATCAATACCGAGATCTAATTCCATTCACAGATCTATAGTCCGTTGATTAAAGAGCAAGTCAGTTACCATGATGAAGCTCACTACAGTATTTTTGTTAAATATTTCTTTAATCTTTCACAAATAGGGTCTGAGACATTTGCAGGATAACCACGTGATGGGAAAATGAGAATGCTCCTACTTTCGAAGAATATTAAATTTGTGATCTGAGATGAATTGAAAGAAAAGCACTGGAAATATATTCATGGGTTTCTGGTAAAAGTGGGAGGTAGGTTTATGGAGGCCGATAAAAAGAATTTGAGCCCAACTCTCTCACAATGGGTCCACTAGGTCCTAGACCCACCTGTGGTTATTTCCTCCTAAGCCAAACGTAAAATTGGGACAGACGTACTTAGCCCCTGGCAGAACTCATATTGTGGTTCTGTAACCCAGGGAATAAGAGTCATTATTTTAATATGGCCAAGTGGAAGCCCATGAAAAAGCGCTCCCCCGACCCTACACAAAATAGAAGCAATATTACATGTCAGAAGACTTAGTTGAATGTACTAGGGATCAACAGTACCACAAAAGAATTGACAGAAGCTGGGGTGGTGCTCCTTATAATATCCTAATTCGATATACCTATCTAGACCTTGGAAAAACAACCACGCGTACACAATCAGAACATGCCAAATGATGATGGGCTACTGGAAACTAGTCCAGGCGGTTGCCCTCATTGCAACTAGTTACTAATGCCGCTCACTACAGCCTGCAGTGCTTCATACACTATTCATCTGGTGAATGAGGTTTTTGTTCCCAACTTCAAGAGAGAACAAAAATTGTACTTTACAGAACAACATGAATTAACTCTCTCTCCTCTCAGCTATGCTAACTCTTGCACTCTCTGTCATAACGTGGTCTTGAGGACGTTGGGTATCTTAACATTTGGAAGAATACTACACTGGTCCACTCAGCCCATGACATTATGCTGTTGGACTTAGTGAATAGAAAGTCGTGAGTCCCCTAGAAGACCTAATGTTGCAGATATATACCAGAAGGTGGCAGATGAACATCACAGAAATTCAAAGGCCTGTCAGTTAATGAAGTTTAAGGGTCCAATGGTTTACGGTATGTCAGGATATTGCCTCAAAGATAATGGACAAGTCATAGCTCCTTGCATTTCCTGCCACTAAGAAAAATGCACAGCACTTTGTAAATCTCTGCATATTTTGGAGACACCGTAAGCCACACGTAGAATATGGTTCTGACTCATTCAGTTTTTTTAACTAACTCAGAAGGCTGACAGGTTTGAGTGGGGCCCAGAGCGAGAGAAGGCTCTGCATATGTTCCAGCTTTATTGATTCCTTCTTGTTGTTGATGGAATACAAGAGTTTAAATAGGCAAAACGCGGTTTTTAATAAAAATACGGACAGTACATTTAAGTGAAGAAGTTAAATAGGTGAAGATTTGTACTTAGGGAGGTTCTACGTCTCCTTGTGATCCCAGGCAAGAATGTTCTCATTGCTAAGAGAGACTGAACACAAAATGCTTTACTTGTGTAATTAATAAATTAAAGAGCAATAGTTATTAACCTAAGTTTCACAATGTGACTCATGAAACAATAAGTGTGCATTTTCAAACAAGCAATGTTCTACTTAGGTTTAAACATCCAAGAACAATATTTTTCAAAAGAGAGTACTAACTTAGTCTATGTTTTATAGCATAAAATATAGACATTAGCTTTAGAGTAAATGACACACGTTGAACACATAGATGCGTCCATGGCCCAGAATAGGAAGGACTGTTTATTCTCAGGAAAGAGTTATTGTGACCAATTCATATAAATGTAAAGGGAAAATGCAAAACTCCTCTCTTTTGATAAGGCATCCTTTAGATTTTAACAAAGAAAATTGAAAGCATTTGAAGGAACCAAGAGTCATTCCTAGTAGTTTCTTTCTCTCTCTCCTAACCTCAGCCATGCCGAACAACTGAAATGCATAGACTCTTAGGGAAAGTAAGAAAGGAGATAAAAAAGAATGATTATTAAGTTTGACTAAAAAGAAGATCTTTCCAATGGTGAATGGCTGCTTGAAAAATAATTCATTGATTTCCTTGGAATATGATTTTTATAACTTTCTTTATTCCATAGAAGTCGAGGAAAGATATAGTTATAAAAAGGTCTTCTGCAGGATTGCACTAGTTCCTCTGAATGATTCACATGCAAATTTTTTAAGTTTGACTCAAAAAGAAGCCAGAGACATTTTAATCAAGAATATGCTCTTGGTTACATATGGTAGACTGCCAAAAGTGCCAGGAAGAATATTAGGGGGAAAAAATGACCCAAGAGGTCTTTTTTGTTTGTTTCAAATACACTTTTTGCCTTGCTATCATAGTTAAATGAAAGGAAATTATGAGCTGATAAGAAGTTTTTATTTGGTTTTCTTTTTGTTTGTTAGCTAAATTCCTTGTTTACTATCTTACATGGATTGATCCATATATTCGAAGTGAATGTATTTTTTACTTCATTCAGCAGGCTTTGTGTTTGCAGGGCAAGCTTTGTTGGAACGTTTACATTACAGAGAGTCAGCTTAAGATTCAGGCAACCGCTACTAGTGCAGTGGTGCTACTTTGGGTCCTGGCAGAATCGGTCAATTCGCCAGATTTTTCTCAAAAGTCATTTGGAATTCTAGAGCACCTATCAATGCTCTCCTTAAAAGCATAGCATGGCTACTTAAAATGCATTTATTTTAAATAAGATTTTTTAAATGAAATTTAAGTTAATACAATATGTATGTGTATTTATTCTAAAGGACTTAAAAGGTAAAACTGCTAACTACGTTGGGTTGTCTCTCCCTTTAGGCTTCAGCTGTTTCCCTGTCTGCTTATGTTGAGTATTCCTTGTTACATTAAAGGTCTTTTAAACTTCTGTAATTTATTCATCAGGAATTCAAAATCCTGGACACTTTGCTGGGCAACCGTAGAAACCCAAGTCATTGATTGCATTTCTCTTGCTACTGCTTTAATAATGAATCATCAATAACGTCCTATCCACTGTCAGCTTTTCCCCAGGACTATTGTCGGTGACATCTTTGTAGCTTCCATATACACAACCCCTTTCCCCTCTCTAGGTTTATGACGTGTTGGGTCGTCTATGACGTTAAGTGCCCCTGCTTCCTAAGGTCTCTCCCGGGAAGGAATGATTTATCGGATCAGTGAGTTTGGGACAAAGAACTGAGCATATCTAACTTGCCCCCTTTTTGCTTTTTCTCTTTGGAATCTGCCTGCTCTCGGAAAGCACCGCTCTAGTCTTCTCCCCACCCAGCAGTGGGGGCTGGAAGTCTTAGGGTTCCCAGTCCAGTTTATGGCTAAGCGGGAAAATCCATCGATTTATGTACTATAATATTCCGAAGCCCAATGTTGTTGTACATGTAAGTCGTGTTTGTCAATGGTTTTATCAATAATAAAGCCAACGTATTAATGTCTATTTGACAAATATCTTTGTCCCTCAAAGGTGGTTCAAAATTTGAGCACGGAAAAGACATATTATTTATTAGCCCTCTAACATACTAATAACTAATGTATTACTACATCTTTTCACCACATTCTACAAATGTGGACGTACACAAACCCCTCACCACCATGACTACCACACAAATATATATATGTTTAAATTATATTTATTTCTTTATCTGTCCATATATAGTAAAAAACATTATTGTTACTCCAACTCCCGTCCAACCTCACAGATTAGTTTTAATTTTCCTGCTTTCTATATTTGTAACTCCTTTTATTACAGTAAGACACCTCATGTCCATTATCCTTAATATATTCATGTATTTAATCAACCCCACTTTTCATACTTTCTTGGGTTATTATCCTACAGTCCTTTCTTGAAATTTATCCTACAAGCCATCATTAAAAGACTGTTATTGAGAAAGCAGTCACTATAGGGTATGAATGAACACATTTATTAAATTATATCTTGTGATGTTATTTAAAATAAATACTATCATGCTTATTTTATAGTTGAAGAAATTGAAAAACCAATTGTCAGGTATAATAATATTTCTAAAATGCACTAACATTTGAGGAAGTGAGAAAATTAATGGAAACATATTCCAGATTTTTATGATGATTATAGAATCATTAACCAGTTTAAATTCTTAAGACTAAGCTCATGCTAATTTAAGAAAATAATGGACATTCCATAAATATTTATTAAGCACTCTGTGCAAAGTATGCTAAATATTGTATTAATTGTGCCCCTAAAAGAATGCCACTGAAAGACTTCAGTTAAAGTTCTTATTATTTAAATTAAACCAAAGGATATACATTTTGAAAGACATGAGGAAGGTTATATTCTTCTTCTTTACTCTCACAGAAGAAACAAAATATAATGGCCACAAAAAATTATTAAAAATAAGTGGCACAGTTTCTATGTACTTTGTTTTATATAATAATAACTTATTTCTCCCAACCCTGATCTCTTCATTTGATATAACTAACCTCTTAAGTCTTAATGTCTGTATTCTTCTATCGTAATGTCTATATTCTTCTAGCTAATGGCTATATTCTTCTTGTGCAGTTTCCCCAAATATCTGACTTTAGTTTGGCAAATTTTGAATACTATAGACTCACAATACCGCTATCAATTACTCTCTATTTAAAAATACGAGTGCTGGGATTTTTAATAATTTTACTGGTACTTCGTCCATGATAAATTGTTCAGAGATTAAAGCATCCACATTGGTCCCTTTACCAGGGACAGTCACCTGAACTTAAGCAGATAGTAACTAACTAAAATTGCATTTAATCCAATCTTCCATCATTGCATGAAAACCAAAGGTAAAGTTCAAAGGAAAATTTAACTTACAATTTAAATTAATGATCCAGTGAACAGATCATTTAATAATCAAATTTCTCTTGATAATTTCCATCCAGGACACAGATATTTAAACAGGGTGGAAAATGAAAACTTCCCCCTTAAATGTTTTTTTTTCCCTTCCAAGCCACAAGAATGTGGTCCCTTTATTTGGCATATATATAACTGGCAATGCATGATTGGAGAGTAAGAAGGACCAAGGTTTTATTTGTGAGTGTTTGTGCATGTGTGTCTGCATTTGTGTTTTTCAATTTTATGAGTAGTATTATTTCAAAATTAAAATTAAATTATTTCAAAATTAAAATTTTCTGTTTTAACCATCATTTATGAGAGGTTTACTTTTTAACTTCATACAAATAGAGTGTAGACAAAAAGAACCAGTTGCAACTGCCTTTTGGTAGGAATATCTGGGAAAGTTATCTATTTTAATGCATTCAACAATGATTTACTTTAATATTAAGTGCCTGCTATGTGGCTGGCACTGAACTAAGCTACAGATCATTGGTTCTCAACCCTAGCTGCACTTTGGAATAATCTGGAGTGATTTAAAAAAATACAAGGCATGGGTCCGTCCCCATGGATTCAGGCTGCTCTGGAGATGCAGCCTAAGTCTTTAAAATTCAGAATGTCCTCCCATGATTCCAATGTGCAGCTAAGATTGAGAATCATCGACCATAGAGAAACAATATTCCTAAACAGAGAGAATCTTGGTTTTACGGTAACTCAACAGAGTTCTCCTTAAACTGACTTCTGTTTCACCATGTACACTGTAAGCTCCATGAACTCAGAGATTTGGTCTATTTTCTCACAGTATCCCAGAGTTCTGAGAGTCTAGTATGGTGCCTGGCTGAGGAAGTACTTAACCAATATTTGTTGAATGAACGACAATGGTTTTTGAAAGATAATGTAATTTAGTCTCCTGCCTTTAACATTTATGTGATGATGGCTTTTAAATGAATCCACATGTCTCATCATATCCTCTTATCAACAATTAGACTTTCAAAATATTCACAATGGTTTAGTAGTTTAATCTTAAATATAATGCAGGACGATTGAGGGTAAGAACTTTGTCTTATAATAGTAGCACTCTATTTCAATTTACAGATACATAAACTGAGGTTCAGAGGTCATATATTTAATAGATGACAGGGACCAAATCAGATGTAAACATTTTTGGTCTCTTAGTTTATTGCCACTATACCATGCTAATGCTAACAGTTTAATATTCTCTGTAGGACCAAATACTGTTGGTAATCACTTGATGTCTTGATGAAATGCACCTAATTTCACAATTCATCCTTTTGAGTCTTGGCTCTGGAGTAACCCAGGATCCACAAATCAGAGGTCCTGACCATACTTTGTTCTTATAATTTTCCAAAGTCTTGTGATTAGGACGTTGTGGACACAGTTTTCCAGTATCTTCACATTCAGGCTTGAAGTGGTTAAATGTGTTGAAGCCATGACTGTCTGCTTTCTTTCCACATGATTGCAAGGTTTAAACAGTAAATACCTCCATATTAGAGAACATTGGTGTCTTCAAATAATCTTTTGGGCTTCCCTTGCAGGTTATATCTCAACTGCCAAAAATGAGACAGTGTGAAGAACAGAAACGAATGCCATGAGCAGCCCCAGATGTTTCCCGTGATGGCTTGTCTGAGAGCAGAAAGATGAAAGTTACTCTCCTGAGCCCTGCAAGTACAGGACTGGCCCAAATCCTTCCTGATAAGCGTCAGACCGAGACAACCAGCTACAAGAAACTCCTCCAGCAGCAGAATAAATATTGGCAAGCCAAGAAATAATCTACTGATGGAAATAGAAGCACTGAAAATCATCCTGTGACTAGTCAATCCCAGGTTCAGTGGCAAATCCGCATCTTGACACAATCAGGGAGATGTCAAGTAAGTATATTTCTAGTCAATGTAAAAACAGTTACCCCTGATTTTTATCTCCTGTTGGTAATTCTGTGCTTTTTAATTTATTCCATCAAAATTGTTCTCGCTACACTTTTACTCTCGTCCTAGAATAGATTTAACCAAGAGAGTCACTGTGTCCCACTGCAATATTGACAGAGAGACTATTTTACAGGATATGGTCCCCTATTTGGTGGCAATATTCTTGTTTCTCTATTGAAGGGAGCATTGTGGTCTAGCAGAAAGAGAACAGGAGTAAATAGACCCCACTCCTACTCAGCATTTTCACCGTATTGTGTGGATAATAATTTTGCTTTGCAAACTTGCAGATTGTTATGTGGCTAGAATATGATATCTCTGGATAGAATTTCAAGATTACACAGTTATATGGAAATGGGTGCTGTTATTAATGTATAAGCTACATGAAAACTATTTTGGTGAGATTTTTGGTGTCATTTCTCTTCGAAACAGACCAGTATCATTTAAATTGTCATCCACTGGTGAAGCCCTTTGCATAATGAACACAGTCGCCATCTCACTATAGTTCCGCTGATTCTTGTCATCAATAAGGACTATAACTTTTTAGCCATTTCCCCTGCTTTGTAGGTCTCTCCAGATTTGAGAGCAGAATTTATTTTAGCAATCAGTGTGATTCAAAAACTTAAGTTATACCATACAACTAGGTTAACTTCTTGTCCTGGGCCACAATGAAATGTAAATACCCCATTCTTTCTCTTTGAGATCATAACTATTGTTCGGGTAAATAAATAATGGTTTAACATCTTGACCAAATCAAAATATATCTTGTGCCTTCCCATCTTGTACTAAACCCAACTGATTTATAATAAAAATTTCAATATACTTTTAATAAATTTCAAAATAATTATTTTAATAATTTTAAATAATAAATAAAATTTAAAAATATTATTGAACTGGCTGTGAATAAGTCCTCCTCTTATTTCCATGCCCCGTAGACTTTGTGTCATTTAATATTCCTGTCTCCTAGTCTGCAGATGAGGACGCTAAAATTAAGTAACTAGACCAGCCAGCAAGTAAGGGGCAGAGCTGGGAGAGATATCCAGGACCATAATTTTCCCAATATACCATCTTCCTCTTGATAAAAAATGCTTGTTGGAATCATACCAAATCAGCCTCTATGATGGTAGTGATGGACCCTAAGAAAACAAGCCTTTGTCTACTACACGTCATTATGAATCCTATTCCACGATGCAGTAAACATTGGTCACGTGCAGTGATGGAGGGGTTTAATTCATCTAGTTTCTGCTCAGAATGTGATTTTGTCACCAACCATCTAGTAACAAAATAAGACACCACATTTTCAGTGAATCATATATAGATGGGCTAAATAGAAGGAGATGTCATCAGTAGATTAAGGCTCAGGAACAGGTGTTCTCTGATCCCAGGATCCATAAGGATGCCTTTTAAAGAGTTGTTTGGCAGAAATGAACTATTAAAAGTGGAGAGGAGACTGGGATTACTCAGTGTTTAGTATGGAACACTACATGGAATATCATATTGTAGAGATCATTGACCACATAAAACACAAATTCTTCCATTAAAAATTTTACAAGAAACACTAACCAACTTTAAACTCACTATATGGATCTTGAAAATTTCACTCAGCATGTTTTAGGTACTCTGCTCCCTTTGTGGTTTTTAAAGCAAGCCTCTGTGTCTCTCTCTTTGATATTCTGCTCCATGAGCTGCTTCCTCCTGCACAGGATCTTACAATGCCACCCACTCAATTTGGATCAATGTCAGAGATATCCATGGATCCAAGGGGTGTTTTTTCACCTGTCTTCATTTTTTAAAATCAACGTATATATCTCAAGTAAGAACTCAATTAACTAGAATTCCCAAGTTGTTCTACTGGTAGAAATATATTTTGTATTAACTACGCATAACCATTTGCTGTGCACCAGAATATTCACTAATAATAAATTGTCATTAGTTCAAATTTTGCTGCATCAAAAAGAGGGAAACCGCAGCCAGCCGGGTGGCACAGCAGTTAAGTTCACACGTTCCGCTTTGGCAGCCTGGGGTTTGCCGGTTCGGATCCCAGGTGTGGACCTATGCACCACTTGTCAGGCCATGCTGTGGCAGGCATCCCACATATTAAGTAGAGAAGATGAGCGTGGATGTTAGCTCAGGGCCAGTCTTCATCAGCAAAAAGAGGAGGATTGGCAGCAGATGTTAGCTCAGGGCTAATCGTCCTCAAAAAAAAGAAAAAGGAAAAAGAGGGAAATCAGTTAAACATTCGTGATATTCACAGGGTAAATCCACTTTTCTGCTTGATGGTACCTTATGCTGGAATCCATCTACTCTTCTGGAATTGTTCATGTGGAGAGTCATATTGGCTTTGCCTGTATTATCTGGACACTGTCAGTTTATCTGTGATCTACTCTTTCTTTAATTTCCTTTGCTTTGCTGTGGGTGTTCACTTCTGCAGCTCAGCACACAGCATAAAATCCTTTTTTCCCATAAGACATCCATAAATGTAGACTTGCATTTACTGTGGCCTCGATCACATTAAACACCATTTACGACAGAAAAGAAAGTAGAGAAAGAAAGTCAACATTTAATATTAAATGAGCATTTTAGGAAGCTAACCTGAATAACCAGTAGAGGTCTCTGCTGCTCTATGTAAATGTCCCTTCAGGGCAAAGCAAAATGAAACAAAACAAAAAACCTTTAAAAGAAGTGTACCATCCAAACTGTATGCTGATCACCAAGAGTGTATCAGAAGAGGGAAATGTATACTTTTCTTTTCTTTTTCTTTTATTTTTTTGGTTAGGAAGACTGGCCCTGAGCTAACATCTGTTGCCAATCTTCCTCTTTTTGCTTGAGGAAGATTGTCCCTGCACTAACATCCATGCCAATCTTCCTCTATTTTACATGTGGGACACTGCCGCAGCATGGCTTGACAAGCAGTGTGTAGGTCCATGCCTGGGATCCAAACCTGTGGATCCCAGGCAGCCAAAGCGGGGCACACAAACTTAACCACTATGCCCCAGGCTGGCCCCAGGAAGTGTATACTTTTAATGGTGAGAGGGAAGAATAAAAGAGAAAGGAGAGCTCGTGTCAGATTTTGAGGGTGAGTGGCAGAGGCTGATAATGGATGGGCTGGTAAGGCAACGTGAGAACGTGGAAGCAAATGCGGCTGCATTTCACGGGAGGATTTAAGTGAGGCTGGCAGTGAGGAGTGTCCTCAGCTCAGGGAAGGGGGCCATCCCCAGCAGGGATACCATCAGAGCAATGGGGAGTCAGAGTTGGAAACACAGTTTCAAATTAGCCAGAGAGTCAGCTGTGGGGATGCCTGGAGCCAGGAGATCGCTGTCTGCCATGCTAGAGTCCAGCTGTAGCAATTATGTCCCAAGGAAGAGCAACCTGAAGCATGCAGGGCAACAATTCTGGGGTAACTAGGGTGTCAAGATGCATCAAGGCAGGAATTAGTCACCGAGTAAAATATCAGAGGCTGAAATATTGCCCTCATCCTATAAAGGTTAGTCTATTGTTATAGAAAGAAAAGTGGATGCTCAATGGTTGGAACTGGGTGTCACAATCAAAGCAGTGCTGGTATTATAAGGCTGACCACAGCTGAACCACCTGAATGACATCTGCCTGTAAATTCCTTCCGCAGGGGAATAAGATTGAAGTCAGAGCGTGTGGAAAGTCTAAACCTACACAGGTGAGTAGAGTTGTTCCAGGTTTACAGGATGACATCTCTAGGCAGACCATTGGGGGCCAAATTTAAGTCTGGTTCTTATAGTTCGTCTACAATTTCTCTTTAGTCTTGACTGTGGCTTGAAATAATTCTCAAAATTTTTATCAGAGATTAACAGAAAGGAGAGGAGGAAGCAGGTTTGGGCAAAGGGAGAAATTGAACTAAGATGCAGACTCAACAAAGTCTTGGTTCACCTGGTAGAGAGCTCTGGAAAGGGTCGCATCCATGAGAGTTGTCACAACAGGCCACGGTGACTGGGACTCTGTCCCTCTCCCCACCATTCAGTCACCATATGCAGGTATCCCAATAAGCACGTGACTCTAGGTGACCTTTTAGGCAGAAAGCTAAAAGCCATGTTTAAAGGGCATCACTATTTTAAGAAGACAGAGGACGAGACTGTAAAGTGATTCAACCACTGAATTCGACAAATAAGGAACTCTGAGGATTTTCTTGAAAGCAATTATTCTAGATTGATGGAGTCCAAGTCAGGATAAAACATTTGTAGAAATATGATGGAGATTTGGGGAAAAAGAGATCTGTTGACATTAGGATACAATGCTTTGGGCGCTCAAGGACTTTTTAGCCTGTGTGGGTATCTTCTGATTCTCAATGAGCCATCCAAAGAAACTTTGGCATCTTTTTATAACACATCCAAGTGTCCTAATGCAACAAGCAATATAGATCAATTCCTTTGGAGTTTTGTCTCGTTTTTACTGATGGGGTGGGGAGATGGGTGTCATTGGAGAACAAATGGGCGGGAAGCAAAAATAATCTGTGTGGTTTCCAACTGGATGAAGCCTAAATTAACAACCTCACTAAAGCAAAAATTCAAGACTCTTCAGTCTTTCTTTTAAAATTCCTCCAGTCTCCACTCAACTTGAGCCACTTCTGTGGGTTCACCACCAGTGAATTAGAAATGGAAGTAAAAGTGGTGAAAGATCTTTGATCTCTCTACTCAGGATGCAATGCCAGAGAAGGCTGAGGACACATCTTCTTAGCATTATACTTTGGAACTTTGATTTCACTTCCTCAAAGAAGTATTGCCATCTGAGGAGTTTAGACTTCATATAATTACAAAATACTCCAGGATGTACTATCAAACAGGCAGTAGAATGTAACTGGAAGAATCTGAGATATTCATTCTATCCTTAAATTGTCATCATGCAGCCCTGACTGTTGTGAAGTCACTCTAATCTCATGGGGCCTCAGTTTCCTCATCTGTAACAGGGCTGGGTTGGAATAGTTTTGTAAAATGTCATTCAGTTCTAAGATTCTGTAATTAAGGTTTTTGAAAGTAAACCACATTTCATGATCTCTTTGCAATTTTGTGAGCTTGGCTTGGAACTAAATCTCTACCTACAACGTTATTTCTATGCACACGCAGTATCCCAAGTTCTAATAACCAATTTAAGAATAAACATTGTTAACCTAATACATTTATATGGCAAAGTTTGCTTGGAGATGCATTTTTAGGAAACCTTAATTAAATTCATGATCGTTTCATCCACAAGATGTCACTGTCTGCCACAATTTGTTTTATAAGCAGTACACTTACCTATTTTCCCCTGGGGCTTTGTGGCAGTGTGCTCTGTGTTAAAGATGGTCGAGAACACTAGAACTGAACCCTTTGTGATAATTTCTGTTCAGTACAATCCTACGTACACTTAGCAGATTTCAAAGGTAAATATACACAATTCATGATAGTCTGTTCTAAACAAACGCTTTTAAACTTATCTAATGAAGTTTAATGTAAAATGTTTCCAATATATAATTATATGAAAGAATAATAAGAAAAGAGTCGTGTCAAACAAAACATGTTCGAGGCTGACAATGATTTTTGTTGTTGCAGAACACATTATCTGCAAGGAGAATTAGAATGGATATTTGCTTTATCTTGGGATATGTCTAAAATGGCAAGGCAGAAAGTTCTCTTGAACTGCAGAGTGTGCTCTGCTCCAGAGTGTGATGTCACCTGTGTGAATAAAGGGGCACCTGGTGTTTCTATCTGTGGATATAAGACTGATGGTGCTGCAGACTCAGCTCCTCCCTGGGCCTTTATGCAATGCCCGTGCCTTTGTTTACAAGCCCTTCTCATCATTTATGCCTCATTAGCAACACCAGAACTAAATTGCACCATCTCTTCTGGTTTAGGAACCTGAATAACAATGGTGAAACCTCACTGGAATCATTCACATTAGTGTGAGCCACAGAGAGAAAGCTGTGAACCCTGAGTCTAGTAACTGCTATAATAAAGTATTCCACTGTGGGACAGTTGTTATCTGTAAAGCATTTCCTTGGCCTAGACTTTGAAGATACTGTTAAAAAAAATCTTACTTTTAATTGTCTGGATAAACTTATTTCATCATTACTAATATAATCTGACTCCCAGAATAAATATTTAACACATGAATCCCAATGATTGCTAATTGCTGTGATGATTCTATGAAATGTTTTCTAATCGTATGTAGAAAATTGGCAACTCAAGCATAATAACCAAATTAAAAATCTCTATTTTCGAATAAACTTGTAGTATTTTGAGAGGCCACAGGACGTCAGGCTTCACTCTACCACAGTTAAATGAGTCAAAAGTCACATTTATATACCTCACATTTCTCTGGATTTGAAGTTATAACAGGTAAACGGTTTTGATATTCTCTTATGATATTGTGGAGGGCTATTAATTTCGTCTGAGTCTCATTATCTTTCTCAGTGAATTTATAGATAAATGAAAAAGAAAATAGATTTTGTTTTCTTGTTTGACGTGCCCACTTCCTTTCTTACTTGGATTTAGATGACTTTTTGGTTAATATCTTTACATTAAAGAGAATGAGTAAAGTGAACACATGGCCCCTCCTCACTCTTCACATGTGAAATTCGTTACTTGGCTTATTGCTTCTCTCAACAGTAGAGTCACTATAAAGAGAACTGACTTTCTCTACTGTTTTCAAGTTCTTTCTGTTGTTTGTTCTCCATCAGCCTCACTAATGCTGTGTCCAGTAATTTGTCTTAGGTGAGTGCTAGGAAATCTGACAGAAGCAGCGAGTGGGGTACTCTGGAAACAACAGGAAACCAAGTGTAAGAGACCTGGGTTCAAATCCTTGTTCTGCCACCTACTAGCTGAGTGACTTTAAGAAAGTTGTATATTTTCTCCTGGCTTCAATTCCAAACTTTACAAAATTAAAATACTATCGACCAATCTCACAGAAGTTTTGTGAGGATGGTAGTATAGTGTTTTATTATGGCTATTTGATAGCCAGCATCAGAGAGTTGTGTTAAAATTTTAGGAACAGCAGCTTCATTCTTCCATCAGCTATATTCCCAAATCCAACCCAGAGGAGCTTTATCCACTGACTGTAGCCTTTACCAACAGAATGTTTTTGCTACTTCATAGGGAACAGAGATGAAACTGCATGGAAAGCTGGAAGTAATCCATTTGCTAGGCTCAACTCACTCAACCAGATAGAAAGTTGGGCGTTAGCACAGTACCCTAGAGCATGAGTTTGGCATGCCACTTGTTGCCTCATTGGCCCTGAGTCATCTTTCAACCTGCTTGGGCACATACTGGCTTTATTGTTGCATTGTTCTTCCCTTGGGCAATCAGAATGTCTTTGGTCAATGTGCTGTCAGGTTAACAGATGGCGCAAACGTTTTGTACCTGGCTACTACTGATGCCCATCTTTGGTGCCATGACATGTGGGCAGTGGTCATCTTGGTCCTCAGCATCTGTAAATGGGAAATATCTGTGGGAAATAGTGACAGCCCTTGCTCACATATCCTTAAAGAACTTGGACACCAATAGACAGTAACTTCTGTGTTTCTATAAGTTTCCCAGGAATCTGAGGGCATAGTCTTAACGTTGACTTTTAGATCTCATTTCTTCTCGTTATCTAATCTTGCTTCAGAAATTATATCAAAATGAATCTTGCTCTACTGCATTGGTGAGGAGTACAGATTTAACTTTAAAGTAATTATCAGCTAAGCAAATCTTACCATTGATATGGAGAAAAATAGGAATAAAGTGACCTTTTCTACATGAGCAAACTTTCTTGGCCCCTCTCCATGGCAAACCCAGCTTCCTTTTAAGCACTATACTTTCTCTGGCCCTTCCGATCTCTCCTCGCCCAACATATCCCATTCACCCTTGCATGCCTGTCAACTTGTGTATGTCCAGTAATGAGGAAACTGAGGCTACTGATGGCTTTGCAGAGTCTAGAGAGAGTTTTTTGCATGGCCAAAAATGTGGCTGTAATTCAAGACATTGGAGAAAGAGAAAGAGATATGTGTTGTAAACAACGCTCTTCATCATAAATAGTCAATCCAAAAGATATACCATGAAAAGGATTATTTAAGAGAGCATGAACAGGCATGTTACTTTAATTATTTTAGTAAGCAATAATTAACCCTGTGTGAAGCATAAATATAGCTTTGCAATATTACAATATCATACAATCTTTGGTGTATTTGAGCCAAACATTTGATGGGAGAGACAGATTTTAATTGTTAAAGACTGCTGGCAGGGACAATATCTTTCTCCTACTTGTATCCCATTATGTTGACATGTGCTTTATGGCCAGACTGGGATCATTTATTGATTTGGATCCACAGTAGCAATTTTCATTCATCACATTTCATTTCTTTATTTGTTGGCCTGATGATCCACAAACAATAAAAAAAAATTGAAAGAAAAAAAAAATCTGTGATGCTGCAGTGCCAAGGATCAGAGAAAGAATCTTCCTCCCCATTTTAATTGTTCAAGTCAGTGTTTATTCATCTGCTCAGAGAGTTGGTCTCTAGGATCCCATTGTTTTCTACTTCCCTGCGTCTGCTCACCAGTGGGCAGACCCCATCTATGGTATTTTTACTTGTCTGATGAGCTAAAAAAAAAAAGAATTAATTTACTTGGATAAGGATCCCAGTGATGAAATAGGCAAATGTGTCATATCATTCAGAACCCAAACCAAAACCTTTATTTTCAAAAGTATTCAAGTCCTTATGAAAAGAATAATAGCTTTTTTTAATATCTGAAATGGTCAAATATATATATATTCAGACACTAAATAATTCTCTGGCAATCATCTGGCATGTGTCATCATTTAAATACAAATCAAGCCTCCTTTAAAATTACAGCCTCACTTCTAGACTTTGTGAACAGTAGTCATCAACTAGCTTGCCTCTAGTCACCAACTGAGGGTAATTTTTATCATGATCCAAACATCATTAATCAACTCTCTACACATAAATTTCCATCTTTTTTTTTTCTTTTTGATTGGAGGTGGAGTTTTACTTGTATAAAGATTGCAGGAGTTAACCTTTTAACAGTTGGAGATGAAATGGGAACAAACTTTGGCCAATAAACAGTGAACAGTGACTTAAGGCATCAAGTTAGAATTAAATTCATGGTGCTGTAAAATAGTAACCTCATTGAGGATCAAAGTCATGCTTTCTTATCCTGTGCTTCTTTGTGAC